>NC_048548.1:14915905-15061566 GCF_902806685.2 Maniola hyperantus
CCGGCCTACACCCTCCGCACGCATGGCGCCGTCCACCACTGCGTCACTGACCACTGACCTGTGGCAGTGATGGCGTCCCGCACTTCGCTGTATGTGCTGGTCGACCGTGCGCTTGATGCGGGACACTTGCAGGCCGGCAGACACCTCCGCACGCATGGCGCCGTCCACCCTGCGTCACATGACACTGCCTGTGGCAGTGATGGCGTCCCGCACTCGCGGTATGTGCTGGTCGACCGTGCGCTTGATGCCGGAGAACACTTGCAGGCCGAGACACCTCCGCACGCATGCGCGCCTCCACCAGCTGCGTCACATGACCACTGACCTGTTGCAGTGATGGCGTCCCGCACTCGCGGTATTGCTGGTCGACCGTGCGCTTGATGCCGGAGAAACACTTGCAGGCCGAGACACCTCCGCACGCATGGCGCCGTCACCCGCTGCGTCACATGACCACTGACCTGTGGCAGTGATGGCGTCCCGCACGTCGCGGTATGTGCTGGTCGACCGTGCGCTTGATGCCGGAGAACACTTGCAGGCCGGCAGACACCTCCGCACGCATGGCGCCGTCCACCAGCTTCGTCACAGACCACTGACCTGTGGCAGTGATGGCGTCCCGCACTCGCGGTATGTGCTGGTCGACCGTGCGCTTGATGCCGGAGAACACTTGCAGGCCGGCAGACACCTCCGCAGCGCATGGCGCGCCGTCCCCAGCTGCGTCACATGACCACTGACCTGTGGCAGTGATGGCGTCCCGCACTCGCGGTATGTGCTGGTCGACCGTGCTCTTGATGCCGGAGAACACTTGCAGGCCGGCAGACACCTCCGCACTCATGGGCGCTCCACCAGCTGCGTCACATGACCACTGACCTGTGCAGTGATGGCGTCCCGCACTCGCGTATGTGCTGGTCGACCGTGCGCTTTGATGCCGGAAACACTTGCAGGCCGGCAGACACCTCCGCACGCATGGCGCCGTCCCACCAGCTGCGTCACATGACCACTGACCTGTGGCAGTGATGGCGTCCCGCACTCGCGGTATGTGCTGGTCGACCGTGCGCTTGAGCCGGAGACACTTGCAGGCCGGCAGACACCTCCGCACGCATGGCGCCGTCCACCAGCTGCGTCACATGACCACTGACCTGTGGCAGTGATGGCGTCCCGCACTCGCGGGGGTCTGGTCGCCGTGCGCTTGATGCCGAGAACACTTGCATGGCCGGCAGACACTCCGCCGCATGGCGCCGTCCACCAGCTGCGTCACATGACCACTGACCTTGGGCAGTGATGGCGTCCCCACTCGCGGTATGTCTGGTCGACCGTGCTCTTGATGCCGGAGAACACTTGCAGGCCGGCAGACACCTCCGCACGCATGGCGCCGTCCACCATCTGCGTCACTGACCACTGACCTGTGGCAGTGATGGCGTCCCGCACTCGCGGTATTTGCTGGTCGACCGTGCGCTTGATGCCGGAGAACACTTGCACCGGCAGACACCTCCGCACGCATGGCGCCGTCCACCTGCGTCACATGACCACTGCCTGTGGCAGTGATGCGTCCCGCACTCGCGGTATGTGCTGGTCGACCGTGCGCTTGATGCCGGAGACACTTGCAGGCCGGCAGACACCTCCGCACGCATGGCGCCGTCCACCAGCTGCGTCACATGACCACTGACCTGTGGCAGTGATGGCGTCCCGCACTCGCGGTATGTGCTGGTCGACCGTGCGCTTGATGCCGGAACACTTGCAGCCGGCAGAACCTCCGCACGCATGGCGCCGTCCACCAGCTGCGTCACATGACCACTGACCTGTGGCAGTGATGGCGTCCCGCCTCGCGGTATGTGCTGGTCGACCATGCGCTTGATGCCGGAGAACACTTGCAGGCCGGCAGACACCCCGCACGCATGGCGCCGTCCACCAGCTGCGTCACATGACCACTGACCTGTGGCAGTGATGGCGTCCCGCACGCGGTATGTGCTGGTCGACCGTGCGCTTGATGCCGGAGAACACTTGCAGGCCGGCAGACACCTCCGCACGCATGGCGCCGTCCACCAGCTGCGTCACATGACCACTGACCTGTGGCAGTGATGGCGTCCCGCACTCGCGGTTGTGCTGGTCGACCGTGCGCTTGATGCCGGAGAACACTTGCAGCCGGCAGACACCTCCGCACGCATGGCGCCGTCCACCAGCTGCGTCACATGACCACTGACCTGTGGCGTGATGGCGTCCCGCACTCGCGGTATGTGCTGGTCGACCGTGCGCTTGATGCCGGAGAACACTTGCAGGCCGGCAGACACCTCCGCACGCATGGCGCCCGTCCACCAGCTGCGTCACATGACCACTGACCTGTGGCAGTGATGGCGTCCCGCACTCGCGGTATGTGCTGGTCGACCGTGCGCTTGATGCCGGAGACACTTGCAGGCCGGCAGACACCGCCGCACGCATGGCGCCGTCCCCCAGCTGCGTCACATGACCACTGACCTGTGGCAGTGATGGCGTCCCGCACTCGCGGTATGTGCTGGTCGACCGTGCGCTTGATGCCGGAGAACACTTGCAGCCGGCAGACACCTCCGCACGCATGGCGCCGTCCACCAGCTGCGTCACATGACCACTGACCTGTGGCAGTGATGGCGTCCCGCACTCGCGGTATGTGCTGGTCGACCGTGCGCTTGATGCCGGAGAACACTTGCAGGCCGGCAGACACCTCCGCACGCATGGCGCCGTCCACCAGCTGCGTCACATGACCACTGACCTTGGCAGTGATGGCGTCCCACTCGCGGTATGTGCTGGTCGACCGTGCGCTTGATGCCGGAGAACACTTGCAGGCCGGCAGACACCTCCGCACGCATGGCGCCGTCCACCAGCTGCGTCACATGACCACTGACCTGTGGCAGTGATGGCGTCCCGCACTCGCGGTATGTGCTGGTCGACCGTGCGCTTGATGCCGGAGAACACTTGCAGGCCGGCAGACACCTCCGCACGCATGGCGCCGTCCACCAGCTGCGTCACATGACCACTGACCTGTGGCAGTGATGGCGTCCCGCACTCGCGGTATGTGCTGGTCGACCGTGCGCTTGATGCCGGAGAACACTTGCAGGCCGGCAGACACCTCCGCACGCATGGCGCCGTCCACCAGCTGCGTCACATGACCACTGACCTGTGGCAGTGATGGCGTCCCACTCGCGGTATGTGCTGGTCGACCGTGCGCTTGATGCCGGAGAACACTTGCAGGCCGGCAGACACCTCCGCACGCATGGCGCCGTCCACCAGCTGCGTCACATGACCACTGACCTGTGGCAGTGATGGCGTCCCGCACTCGCGGTATGTGCTGGTCGACCGTGCGCTTGATGCCGGAGAACACTTGCAGGCCGGCAGACACCTCCGCACGCATGGCGCCGTCCACCAGCTGCGTCACATGACCACTGACCTGTGGCAGTGATGGCGTCCCGCACTCGCGGTATGTGCTGTCGACCGTGCGCTTGATGCCGGAGAACACTTGCAGGCCGGCAGACACCTCCGCACGCATGGCGCCGTCCACCACTGCGTCACATGACCACTGACCTGTGGCAGTGATGGCGTCCCGCACTCGCGGTATGTGCTGGTCGACCGTGCGCTTGATGCCGGAGAACACTTGCAGGCCGGCAGACACCTCCGCACGCATGGCGCCGTCCACCAGCTGCGTCACATGACCACTGACCTGTGGCAGTGATGGCGTCCCGCACTCGCGAATGTGCTGGTCGACCGTGCGCTTGATGCCGAGAACACTTGCAGGCCGGCAGACACCTCCGCACGCATGGCGCCGTCCACCAGCTGCGTCACGTCGTTGAGGAGCTCCGACACATTCGGGATCTGCAACAACCAACACATGGCCAAGTGAGCGCCCGCCCCTGCAGTGACTTTAGCGGGCAAGTGCGAGTATAGACTCGCACTTGCCATAGCATAGGCTAACGTTAATGGAACAGATCACTTTGTTGACCGTCCATCTGCTCTCTGTTCATAGTGTTCATGTGTCAGGGCTCCTTCAGTGAATTCTGGACCTTGGATTGACGACTTTTTTAATTAATACCGGGAATTGATACCAATCTGTCCATTCCAAGATGTCAGAGTGATTTGCTGTAAAATTGATCATGTAGTAACGCAACATGATTCATTCGAACCAAAACAAATATCGCGAGAACAAGTGCAAATAGGAACAAACAATGATGGCGTCACTTACCGTCGGAAATATTTGTCGAGCATCTGTTCCGTGACAGCATGACAGCAGAAAGTACAAACACATCATCAGTTTATTATTTATTAGTGAAAAAACTATGCGATCCCAAAGAAGTTTTAGTAAAACTAGCTTATGCCTACGACATCGTCCGTGTGGACTACACAAATTTAAAACCCCTACTTTACCCCATTAGGGGTGAGTTTTCAAAAATCCTTTTCAGCGGATGTCTATGTTATAATAACTATCTGCATACCAATTTCAGCTCGATTCATCCAACAGTTTGAGTTGTGCGTTGATAGATTAGTCAGTCAGTCAATCAGCTTTTCCTTTTACATATTGATAGATGACGATGAGAAAAGAGAAGAATGTAGACAGAGATAGAATGCAATGATCAAATAACGAAGTGAAACTTGGTAAGGCGGATGAGGCTGAAAGGCGAGGCGAGGTGGTTACCTTGTCGTACTGGATGTCGGTGCCGAGCCGGCCGACCTCGTACTTCTCCTGCAGCTGGACGCACTGCGGCTCCTGGCAGCGCGCCAGCGTGCGCAGCAGCTGCGTCTTCACCTGCCGCAGACCTGCCCACAACCATTACAGGGCTACATAAATTTTAGAATAAAAGCAAACTTTCTTAGAAATACCTTCAGAAATCATTTGTTATTGGAATACAGAGAATATAATTGATCATAAACAGTCAAAGGGATACGAACTGAATAGTGTTGCAATTTGTAAAAGAGGAAAGTTATATCACGTTTTTTATGTAGTTTTGTTCTCCTGACCTGATTTCGGGCACAGCAGCATAGGAGTATTACAGTGCACAAGCGTATGCGCAAACAAACAATTGTTCCGGCGCTTCTGCTTAGGGCCTTTTTGCTTACATACCCAAGTGTGGACACCATGTGACCTACCTCTAGGACATAGAGTAAGTATATTACATGCAAGGGGTTCGACGAAGACGTCGATACAGACCAATCCCAGCTGATCTACGTAGTTTGGGGCCCTATGTTGAAGAGTCGTCGTGGTCGTCATTTACTGCGACTACTGTGTGTCTCTTTATACTGTGCTTTAGGTTACTGGAACTAGAGCACCGCCTCAACACACACACTGACCAGTGTTGAGCTCTTCGGCCTTGGTCCTCAAGTCCTCCGTGGCGCTGCACCTCCCTCAGCTCGGCCGGCACCCGCTCCAGCTGCTCCACCATGTGGCTCAGCTTCTGCACCGAGGTGGCGCTCGTGAACTCGTCCAGCTGGCGCAGCACGAACTGGCCGCTGGAGGTGAGCGTGGCGTTGAGCTGCGCCTCCAGCTCGCGGTAGTTGTCGACGAGCAGGTGGCGCGCGTGCGCCTGCGTGCTGTTGAGGAAGGTGCAGGCGTCCTTGATGCCGGCGCGCAGCGCGGCGGGCGCGGCGGCGGCCCCGCTCTCCATCTGCGAGTCGGTGGCGAACGCGCACACCACGCCGAACCTGGCGGAACGTCACAATGGAGTTGAGACTGGGGTACTCCACCTTCATGTACTTTTTTGTTTCTGATAGTAAAATAAAATTAAACTAGATCTTATGTTCCTAACTAGTCAGACCTGAATTAAGTATGAATGTGTCAGTAAAGATCGTTAGGCAAAGGTCGTAGGTTTATCCTTTGACTTCATTTCCTGAACTAGTTAGCATTGGAATGAAGCTGCACAGATATGTAGAGCTCGTTCAGGATATACTCACAGGAACAGCGTGAGGAGCGCGATGAAGAGGATCGCGAGGATGCCCTTGAGGCAGGCGTCGTACTTGCGGTCGAAGGGCCTCCGCCGCCGCCCACGCGGCACCACTGGCAGCAGCACCAGAACAGCCTGCAACACACCCACTCTATTTGTCGCACGTGTTGTGTAACAGTTCAACTCACTTAGCGGATACGAATGGCTTCATTGTGAGTGCAGGAGGATCAGCGCGAATCGCCACACCACACGAGTAGATATTATAGACCCGAGGGGAAGCTTCACACTAGCTCACGCACACCACGACGTGCCACGGACGCTCCGTGCGGCCAGCTTGGCGGCAAACGGAGCGTCCGTGACACGTCGTGGTGTGCGTGAGCTGCGCTAGAGTGAGTGAACCTACAGCCAGCCGCTAGTATGAAGCTTCCCCTCTGGTCTATATTATCTACTCGTGTGGCCACACTAAGGGCTCTTTTCTGGAGACCCGTGAGCGCATATGGTCAAGTATGAGAGCGTTTATGCAGAAGTGTTTGAAGTGTGCGCCACTCCTCGCGCGGAGACGCGAACTCCACGTGTCCGTCCGACACCGACCTGCTCCTGCAAGCTGCGGCAACTCACCCCGCCAGCGGCAGTATGGCGACGAGCAGCGCCACGATGACGACGACCGCGGTGGGGCCCGCGTAGTGCGCCAGCAGCGTGCGCCACTCCTCGCGCGGAGACGCGAACTCCACGTGTCCGTCCGACACCGACCTGCTCCTGCAAGCTGCGGCAACTCACCCCCCGCGGCAGTATGGCGACGAGCAGCGCCACGATGACGACGACCGCGGTGGGGCCCGCGTAGTGCGCCAGCAGCGTGCGCCACTCCTCGCGCGGAGACGCGAACTCCACGTGTCCGTCCGACACCGACCTGCTCCTGCAAGCTGCGGCAACTCACCCCGCCAGCGGCAGTATGGCGACGAGCAGCGCCACGATGACGACGACCGCGGTGGGGCCCGCGTAGTGCGCCAGCAGCGTGCGCCACTCCTCGCGCGGAGACGCGAACTCCACGTGTCCGTCCGACACCGACCTGCTCCTGCAAGCTGCGGCAACTCACCCCGCCAGCGGCAGTATGGCGACGAGCAGCGCCACGATGACGACGACCGCGGTGGGGCCCGCGTAGTGCGCCAGCAGCGGTGCGCCACTCCTCGCGCGGAGACGCGAACTCCACGTGTCCGTCCGACACCGACCTGCTCCTGCAAGCTGCGGCAACTCACCCCGCCAGCGGCAGTATGGCGACGAGCAGCGCCACGATGACGACGACCGCGGTGGGGCCCGCGTAGTGCGCCAGCAGCGTGCGCACTCCTCGCGCGGAGACGCGAACTCCACGTGTCCGTCCGACACGACCTGCTCTCTGCAAGCTGCGGCAACTCACCCCAGCGCAGTATGGCGACGAGCAGCGCCACGATGACGACGACCGCGGTGGGGCCCGCGCGTATGCGCCAGCAGCGTGCGCCACTCCTCGCGCGGAGACGCGAACTCCGTGTCCGCCTACACCACCTCTCAAGCTGCGGCAACTCCCCCGCCAGCGGCAGTATGCGACGAGCAGCGCCACGATGAGGACGCCGCGGTGGGGCCCGCGTAGTGCGCCAGCAGCGTGCGCCACTCCTCGCGCGGAGACGCGAACTCCACGTGTCCGTCCGACACCGACCTGCTCCTGCAAGCTGCGGCAACTCACCCCGCCAGCGGCAGTATGGCGACGAGCAGCGCCACGATGACGAAGACCGCGGTGGGGCCCGCGTAGTGCGCCAGCAGCCGTGGCGCCACTCCTCGCGCGGAGACGCGAACTCCACGTGTCCGTCCGACACCGACCTGCTCCGCAAGCTGCGGCAACTCACCCCGCCAGCGGCAGTATGGCGACGAGCAGCGCCACGATGACGACGACCGCGGTGGGGCCCGCGTAGTGCGCCAGCAGCGTGCGCCACTCCTCGCGCGGAGACGCGAACTCCACGTGTCCGTCCGACACCGACCTGCTCCTGCAAGCTGCGGCAACTCACCCCGCCAGCGGCAGTATGGCGACGAGCAGCGCCACGATTGACGACGACCGCGGTGGGGCCCGCGTAGTGCGCCAGCACGGTGCGCCACTCCTCGCGCGGAGACGCGAACTCCACGTGTCCGTCCGACACCGACCTCTCCTGGCAAGCTGCGGCAACTCACCCCGCCAGCAGCAGTATGGCGACGAGCAGCGCCACGATGACGACGACCGCGGTGGGGGCCCGCGTAGTGCGCCAGCAGCGTGCGCCACTCCCTCGCGCGGAGACGCGAACTCCACGTGTCCGTCCGACACCGACCTGCTCCTGCAAGCTGCGGCAACTCACCCCGCCAGCGGCAGTATGGCGACGAGCAGTCGCCACGATGACGACGACCGCGGTGGGGCCCGCGTAGTGCCGCAGCAGCGTGCGCCACTCCTCGCGCGGAGGACGCGAACATCCACGTGTTCCGTCCGACACCGACCTGCTTCCTGCAAGCTGCGGCAACTCACCCCGCCAGCGGCAGTATGTCGACGAGCAGCGCCACGATGACGACGACCGCGGTGGGGCCCGCGTAGTGCGCCAGCAGCGTGCGCCACTCCTCGCGCGGAGACGCGAACTCCACGTGTCCGTCCGACACCGACCTGCTCCTGCAAGCTGCGGCAACTCACCCCGCCAGCGGCAGTATGGCGACGAGCAGATGCCACGATGACGACGACCGCGGTGGGGCCCGCGTAGTGCGCCAGCAGCGTGCGCCACTCCTCGCGCGGAGACGCGAACTCCACGTGTCCGTCCGACACCGACCTGCTCCTGCAAGCTGCGGCAACTCACCCCGCCAGCGGCAGTATGGCGACGAGCAGCGCCACGATGACGACGACCGCGGTGGGGCCCGCGTAGTGCGCCAGCAGCGTGCGCCACTCCTCGCGCGGAGACGCGAACTCCACGTGTCCGTCCCGACACCGACCTGCTCCTGCAAGCTGCGGCAACTCACCCCGCCAGCGGCAGTATGGCGACGAGCAGCGCCACGATGACGACGACCGCGGTGGGGCCCGCGTAGTGCGCCAGCAGCGTGCGCCACTCCTCGCGCGGAGACGCGAAACTCCACGAGTCCGTCCGACACCGACCTGCTCCTGCAAGCTGCGGCAACTCACCCCGCCAGCGGCAGTATGGCGACGAGCAGCGCCACGATGACGACGACCGCGGTGGGGCCCGCGTAGTGCGCCAGCAGCGTGCGCCACTCTCGCGCGGAGACGCGAACTCCCACGTGTCCGTCCGACACCGACCTGCTCCTGCAAGCTGCGGCAACTCACCCCGCCAGCGGCAGTATGGCGACGAGCAGCGCCACGATGACGACGACCGCGGTGGGGCCCGCGTAGTGCGCCAGCAGCGTGCGCCACTCCTCGCGCGGAGACGCGAACTCCACGTGTCCGTCCGACACCGACCTGCTCCTGCAAGCTGCGGCAACTCACCCCGCCAGCGGCAGTATGGCGACGAGCAGCGCCACGATGACGACGACCGCGGTGGGGCCCGCGTAGTGCGCCAGCAGCGTGCGCCACTCCTCGCGCGGAGGACGCGAACTCCACGTGTCCGTCCGACACCGACCTGCTCCTTGCAAGCTGCGGCAACTCACCCCGCCAGCGGCAGTATGGCGACGAGCAGCGCCACGATGACGACGACCGCGGTGGGGCCCGCGTAGTGCGCCAGCAGCGTGCGCCACTCCTCGCGCGGAGACGCGACCCCACGTGTCCGTCCGACACCGACCTGCTCCTGCAAGCTGCGGCAACTCACCCCGCCAGCGGCCAGTATGGCGGAACGAGCAGCGCCACGATGACGACGACCGCGGTGGGGCCCGCGTAGGTGCGCCAGCAGCGTGCGCCACTCCTCGCGCGGAGACGCGAACTCCACGTGTCCGTCCGACACCGACCTGCTCCTGCAAGCTGCGGCAACTCACCCCCGCCAGCGGCAGTATGGCGACGAGCAGCGCCACGATGACGACGACCGCGGTGGGGCCCGCGTAGTGCGCCAGCAGCGTGCGCCACTCCTCGCGCGGAGACGCGAACTCCGACGTGTCCGTCCGACACCGACCTGCTCCTGCAAGCTGCGGCAACTCACCCCGCCAGCGGCAGTATGGCGACGAGCAGCGCCACGATGACGACGACCGCGGGTGGGGCCCGCGTAGTGCGCCAGCAGCGTGCGCCACTCCTCGCGCGGAGACGCGAACTCCACGTGTCCGTCCGACACCGACCTGCTCCTGCAAGCTGCGGCAACTCACCCGCCAGCGGCAGTATGGCGACGAGCAGCGCCACGATGACGACGACCGCGGTGGGGGCCCGCGTAGTGCGCCAGCAGCGTGCGCCACTCCTCGCGCGGAGACGCGAACTCCACGTGTCCCGTCCGACACCGACCTGCTCCTGCAAGCTGCGGCCAACTCACCCCCGCCAGCGGCAGTATGGCGAACGAGCAGCGCCACGATGACGACGACCGCGGTGGGGCCCGCGTAGTGCGCCAGCAGCGTGCGCCACTCCTCGCGCGGAGACCGCGAACTCCACGTGTCCGTCCGACACCGACCTGCTCCTGCAAGCCGCGGAACTCACCCCGCCAGCGGCAGTATGGCGACGAGCAGCGCCACGATGACGACGACCGCGGTGGGGCCCGCGTAGTGCGCCAGCAGCGTGCGCCACTCCTCGCGCGGAGACGCGAACTCCACGTGTCCGTCCGACACCGACCTGCTCCTGCAAGCTGCGGCAACTCACCCGCCAGCGGCAGTATGGCGACGAGCAGCGCGCACTGATGACGACGACCGCGGTTGGGGCCCGCGTAGTGCGCCAGGCAGCGTGCGCCACTCCTCGCGCGGAGACGCGAACTCACGTGTCCCGTCCGACACCGACCTGCTCCTGCAAGCTGCGGCAACTCACCCCGCCAGCGGCAGTATGGCGACGAGCAGCGCCACGATGACCGGATGACCGCGGTGGGGCCCGCGTAGTGCGCCAGCAGCGTGCGCCCACTCCTCGCGCGGAGACGCGAACTCCACGTGTCCGTCCGACACCGACCTGCTCCTGCAAGCTGGCGGCAACTCACCCCGCCAGCGGCAGTATGGCGACGAGCAGCGCCAACTATTGACGACGACCGCGGTGGGCCCGCGTAGTGCGCCAGCAGCGTGCGCCACTCCTCGCGCGGAGACGCGAACTCCACGTGTCCGTCCGACACCGACCTGCTCCTGCAAGCTGCGGCAACTCACCCCGCCAGCGGCAGTATGGCGACGAGCAGCGCCACGATGACGACGACCGCGGTGGGGCCCGCGTAGTGCGCCAGCAGCGTGCGCCACTCCTCGCGCGGAGACGCGAACTCCACGTGTCCGTCCGACACCGACCTGCTCCTGCAAGCTGCGGCAACTCACCCCGCCAGCGGCAGTATGGCGACGAGCAGCGCCACGATGACGACGGACCGCGGTGGGGCCCGCGTAGTGCGCCACCCGCGTGCGCCACTCCTCGCGCGGAGACGCGAACTCCACGTGTCCGTCCGACACCGACCTGCTCCTGCAAGCTGGCGGCAACTCACCCCGCCAGCGGCAGTATGGCGACGAGCAGCGCCACGATGACGACGACCGCGGTGTGGGCCCGCGTAGTGCGCCCAGCAGGCGTGCGCCACTCCTCGCGCGGAGAGCGAACTCCACGTGTCCGTCCGACACCGACCTGCTCCTGCAAGCTGCGTGCAACTCACCCCGCCAGCGGCAGTATGGCGACGAGCAGCGCCACGATGACGACGACCGCGGTGGGGCCCGCGTAGTGCGCCAGCAGCGTGCGCCACTCCTCGCGCGGAGACGCGAACTCCACGTGTCCCGCCGACACCGACCTGCTCCTGCAAGCTGCGGCAACTCACCCCGCCAGCGGCAGTATGGCGACGAGCAGCGCCACGATGACGACGACCGCGGTGGGGCCCGCGTAGTGCGCCAGCAGCGTGCGCCACTCCTCGCGCGGAGACGCGAACTCCACGTGTCCGTCCGACACCGACACCATGCCTGTGGACAACCAAACACCGCGTGTCACAACCACTGACATCAGTAACATTGTAGGCACAACTAGGTACGAGGGAGGACGTGATCAAACGACGAGATCCGTAGGAAAACCAGAGTAACCGACGTAGCTCAACGGGTTGCAAAGCTAAAGAGACAATGGGCAAGACACAAAGTTAGAAAACCGTTGTGGTTCCAAGGTGCTGGAACGACGAGCTCCCACCGCAAGGCACAGTGTACAATCCTACAAGTCTATAGCCAAATAGCACTTCTAGAACATACTTAGAAGTGTGACGTTCTAGAGAACGTTTTTCATTCCGAGTTAGATTTACACGTATAGCTGAGTGATGTCGTGTGACGTGTCTCGTAATGCGAAGGAGCCAGGATGGAGATACGGGAAGGGACAACGACACGCAGCTATTCGGGTTGTCTTTCCGGGCCGGATGACGTATATCACGCTCACGGAGGTCCGAGACCACCTCCCGACTTCGAGCAACGGAAGGAACAATATCACCAATTGTACAATACATTCTACAAGTACAAGAGTACAACTACAAGAGACCTATGTCCAGCAGTGGACGTCTATTGGTTGATGATGATGATGATGATGAAATACCTACTTACAATACGCGGCAGAAAGTAATGTGCATCGGCCTTTAGAATGACATTTCGGCTTTGTAGAGCGTTGTCTCTGCCACTCATGCCACCTACATGACGTTTTGTCTGTCTCAACGACAGAGACAATGCTCTACAAATCTGCTATCTCCTTCTAAAGGTCGATGTACATTTCTTTCTGCCGCGTACTATACACACATTTTCCACTTTTTATTTCCTTTATGCATAACGGAGAAGTGGAAATGGCTCCACGTTCACGAATTTGACGACCTCCCTGGCACAGTGGTAAGCGCTGTGGTCTTATTAGTGGGAGGTCCCGGGTTCGATTCCTGGCAGGAATTAGGGTAGTATATAATTTCTAAATTTCTGGTCTGGTCTGGTGGGAGGCTTCGGCCGTGCCGCCAAGCGATTTAGCGCTTCGGTACGATGCTGTGTAGAAACCAAAAGGGCATAGGTTTATTTAAAAAAAAACTGCCATACCCCTTCCAGGTTAGCCCGCTTCGATCTTAGACTGCATCGTCACTTACCACCAGGTGAGCGTGCAGTCAAGGGCTAACTTGTATCTGAATAAAATAATAAAATATAAACCAAAAAAATACCAAAACATTGACTTACACTAACAAGTTATGCATATTATTTAGCTTAATGATTTCCATGATGATAACCGGATATGGGCACTGGGCACTGGGCACTGGTTTGTGGCCCGCGTCCGGTGCGAAACGAGACCCCGTCACCTTGTTTCTGCTTTGGTGCTTTATATATTAGATTCAAGATCAAGATTCGAGATTCTATAAGATATGTATTTGCAGAAACATTATTTGTATTTAGTGTGTGCTAGTAGTAGTTAGTAGGTACTGTTTGGTTATTGAAAACGAAAACTTGACATTTTATTTCTCAAAACAGAACGTATTTAAAAAAAATCAAGATAATGACCGAACAACAGTTAGCTCGAGAGAAGCAACAACTACATATCACTATCAAGTATCAAGTAGTAAGTATAGGGCTATAAAGTTAACTGCACACTAACCAGTGCCAACACCAGCTCGACGTTGCGTCAGGGTTAATGAGCAGTTAGTTATTTAATACGACGAGTTATCGCCCGCGCCGCCGGCCCAACGCTTCAATTGCATACACTTATATATTATTTCGTAAGGACAGGGCCATTGAACAAGCAAAATGGCACCGACTCATTGGTCCTAAAATGTTTATTTAGCACCAATGCAACCTCAGTGACGTTTGGATTTCAAACGGGTCATTCATTAGTATCTAAGAGGTGGCGCTGATTTATTTGGTTCCAAAACCGTGAAAAATTTTGTTCGCTTGAGCATATCTTGTGATTTACATCGATGTTCAATTGCCTCTCATTACGCGTGCTCCAATAAACGACAGCGTCTCAAGCGTTCGGAATGAGCCCCTAAGTGCAACACGTAGAGCGTATAATGAGACAGAGCGGATAAATGGGCCAGCGATGTCCGTTTGAGCCAATAAAGTGTCCGTCTGCTGCCAGCGGATGTATGTTACGATACTTGCGTTTACACATCGTTATTGCCCTTTTAATTAAAACGACGACGCGACGCTGAAATCTTCGCATACAGTAACTTACATTATTCTAGTTTTTACCTGATTGCGACGAAGCCTAAAGGAGGGTTATGTGTTTGACCTGTATGTACGTCGGACGTAACTACACAACGGCTCAACCGATTTTGATAAACGATACGTAATGTAGTCCTAATAACGCGAGTGTTACTGGATACATGCAATCTTTAAAAAATCAAAATGGTGGATTTTATTCGATTTAATGTGTGGGGTAAAAGAGATGCAGTGCAAATCGCAGTTTTAAAAGAAAACTTTTTAAGTGACTTGTTCTCCGCTTGATTATGTGACGTTGTAAATTTTGAACTACTAACTAGCGTTTCGTTTTTAATAAAAATCAATTTTGTTCAAAGTATGTTGGTGCCACCTAGCATCAAGGTGCAGAACTACGCGTGGGTCGATGTTCAGAGTTCATTCGAGCCACAATAGATGGCGTTTGCTTCGTTGTCAATTGTCGTAAAAATAAAACAAAATAATTAAATAAAACCATAATATCATTTGTTTATTGTTAAGTCATTAACAAAACGGTTCTTATAATATATCCTTAGGTTCCGCAAATATTCAAAAATGAATTGGCTTCATGATCAAACTAAATGAGAGCGGCCACACTCGGGTTGCGTCTGGCAACACCGATTGGTGAGATTTAGAATTTTTCTGGAGTCAACATGTGAAGACGAATTTTTTCGTTCCAGGAAAATCTCACTCTTTTTCGCCCATGGCTTCGCCTGGGAAAATACAATTGTTATAAATTTAGTCATCCTAACGTATTTCAATGTTTCATCAATTATGGTGAGTGAAAAATCAAGTAATGTGGATTCGACAAAATGGCGGTTTGGTTAGAGAAAATCCTAATTTCATGATTTCCCTTTCAGTTCCAGTTACTTTACCTTCCCAAATAAATGAGGATAATGGGTTGTGGGTGGACTCCTGAAAACCATTGGTGGCCAGGAGTTCAATAGGTGAGTTGTGTTTGATCGGGAAAATTCCACGTGTCGAAATTTTCACACAGCACAAATTATAATCTTGTTTTTCTTTGTTACAGGGTTTCCGTTTGCGTTTCCGTTTTTAGTTTTCGGTTTTCGTATTTCGCTTTCGTTTTCCGTATTTATTTCTTTTGCACATTCACGTTGGCAACTTAATTTCTATGGATAAGACTTGGTGAAAATCTTTGTAAGGAAACATTTCGGTTGTGAAGAATCAAGTTAAATTGAGTTTTGGATCTTGGCCGATGCCGTCCAGCTACCTTGCAGTCTTCGCACCTACAAGTAAGCAAATGTATGTATCCTGGAACAGTTTAGTGAACCTTCTTAGTGTATGTGTACAGTAAGAACCCTGTCTTTACTACTGAGCTTTATTTTGAAACAATTTTATGAATTTTACTGTGTCATTGTCTATTCCATGCCAATGGCATCTTAAATTTAAAACATAGATTTTATGTACTATCTACCTAAGGCATTCTAATGTATCTAAATTAAGTCTTGGCATTAAGCTAGAATAACTAAGCATTATTAGCCATCACTATGTATTAAGCGACCCCGGTAAAAGTTACATTAAAAACAATTTTGCCTAACATCTAGCAAATTTCATTTATAACACCTCATATACATTACAAGGGAGTCGACGGCTAGCTTCTATTCTTTACTAGGTAGATAGATCAAGTAAGTAAAATTTTTTTTTTTTTTTTCCTCTAATCTTTGTAAGGTGGTAGATTATTCCGTATCCGGGTATATTTCCATTCCGCCCAATTTACCACCCTTACAAATGGCGCCCGAACAGGGATAAACAGTGCGGTTAATGAATCCACTGGATTCTCCCCGTTCTTCCTTGTCCACGCTAGAGAACCGGTTTTAAATGGTTCCTTCTATAAGGACACGGATAAGGAGTACGAGGCCGGAATTCCAAGGGAGGAATACGCAGGAAAGTTTGGAACTTTGGAGGACATATTTGGTCAGGTGAGGAGAAATTTGTTTCAGGCTCATGCAGAGTATGCAACGCATTACAACTTAAGGCGTAGGTCTGCAAGCTATTCTGTTGGGGATATAGTGTGGAAAAAGACCTATCCACAAAGCGACGCTACAAATTTTTTCGCAGCTAAGCTGGCACCTAAGTATGAAAAGTGCAGGGTTGTCAAGGTTTTGTCACCTTTGGTTTACGAACTAGTTAGAGTAGCTGACAACCACCCAATAGGCACTTGGCATATTAAGGATATTAAGAAGTAGATATTTGCCATTACTTAGTTTGGTCTAAACTGTTTGAATATTTAAGTTATCAATATTCAATTAGGAATTTGAATGAGTGTAGTGATGTTCTGAGTTAACAGTTACATTACCATGGTTCAGTTGAGGAGGAATGTAGTGGATGTATGTAGGGATGAATATGTGATGATTGGAATGCTTGTGGTAGACCAACCGGTTGAGAAAGTAAAAATGCAAATATCGTACTTTGGGGATAACGAAAAGGGGGGGTTTTGTGTTTTGTTTTCGTTTTCCTTCTAGATAATGGATCATTTCTGTTATTTTTTCCGATTCTGTTCCGAGATCTATTTTCTAGGAGAGTTATTTCGTTTTTTTTCTCATATTCCGATTTTGATTCGGTTTTATTTTTCCGAATGGGATAGAGAACGGTTGCCATATCAGATGGACCCGTTCACACCAGTTTTTCCGTATTTGTTGAGTAACAAATATTAAGATGGTAGTTTAAAAGAGTGAACCACCGTAGGCCTAGACGCATTCTATCAGTCAGCTGAAGAATGATGCCAAGATGTTTCCACTCAAGTGTCTTAGACACCATGAAGTTTTTTTTGTATATATTCTTTTTAGAAGTAGGGTTGTGTAGTTAAGTATAATGTATAAAACCTTACACTGTTTTCAGTATATTTATTTTGTTAGACAATTTTCCTTGTTAGTAGTAGATGTGCGTTCACGCGTAACTTCTGTGTTTTTCTTGTTTGTTTCAGGCAAATTGTTAGTAGTTGTTGGATGACGCTGAGGGCAGCGTGGTTCAACCTGTTGAACCTTTTCGTAGGAGGGGAAGTATTGTGACGTTGTAAATTTTGAACTACTAACTAGCGTTTCGTTTTTAATAAAAATCAATTTTGTTCAAAGTATGTTGGTGCCACCTAGCATCAAGGTGCAGAACTACGCGTGGGTCGATGTTCAGAGTTCATTCGAGCCACAATAGATGGCGTTTGCTTCGTTGTCAATTGTCGTAAAAATAAAACAAAATAATTAAATAAAACCATAATATCATTTGTTTATTGTTAAGTCATTAACAAAACGGTTCTTATAATATATCCTTAGGTTCCGCAAATATTCAAAAATGAATTGGCTTCATGATCAAACTAAATGAGAGCGGCCACACTCGGGTTGCGTCTGGCAACACCGATTGGTGAGATTTAGAATTTTTCTGGAGTCAACATGTGAAGACGAATTTTTTCGTTCCAGGAAAATCTCACTCTTTTTCGCCCATGGCTTCGCCTGGGAAAATACAATTGTTATAAATTTAGTCATCCTAACGTATTTCAATGTTTCATCAATTATGGTGAGTGAAAAATCAAGTAATGTGGATTCGACAAAATGGCGGTTTGGTTAGAGAAAATCCTAATTTCATGATTTCCCTTTCAGTTCCAGTTACTTTACCTTCCCAAATAAATGAGGATAATGGGTTGTGGGTGGACTCCTGAAAACCATTGGTGGCCAGGAGTTCAATAGGTGAGTTGTGTTTGATCGGGAAAATTCCACGTGTCGAAATTTTCACACAGCACAAATTATAATCTTGTTTTTCTTTGTTACAGGGTTTCCGTTTGCGTTTCCGTTTTTAGTTTTCGGTTTTCGTATTTCGCTTTCGTTTTCCGTATTTATTTCTTTTGCACATTCACGTTGGCAACTTAATTTCTATGGATAAGACTTGGTGAAAATCTTTGTAAGGAAACATTTCGGTTGTGAAGAATCAAGTTAAATTGAGTTTTGGATCTTGGCCGATGCCGTCCAGCTACCTTGCAGTCTTCGCACCTACAAGTAAGCAAATGTATGTATCCTGGAACAGTTTAGTGAACCTTCTTAGTGTATGTGTACAGTAAGAACCCTGTCTTTACTACTGAGCTTTATTTTGAAACAATTTTATGAATTTTACTGTGTCATTGTCTATTCCATGCCAATGGCATCTTAAATTTAAAACATAGATTTTATGTACTATCTACCTAAGGCATTCTAATGTATCTAAATTAAGTCTTGGCATTAAGCTAGAATAACTAAGCATTATTAGCCATCACTATGTATTAAGCGACCCCGGTAAAAGTTACATTAAAAACAATTTTGCCTAACATCTAGCAAATTTCATTTATAACACCTCATATACATTACAAGGGAGTCGACGGCTAGCTTCTATTCTTTACTAGGTAGATAGATCAAGTAAGTAAAATTATTTTTTTTTTTTTCCTCTAATCTTTGTAAGGTGGTAGATTATTCCGTATCCGGGTATATTTCCATTCCGCCCAATTTACCACCCTTACAATTAGTCACTCTTAATAATGATAATAATGGCCTCACGCCCGAATTCGACCACAGCGGCCTATCTATCTATACTTACGCACAACAGACGGAAACGTTTAAGTGCAGAAACCAGCCCAGAGTAAAGAAGAAGACCATAGAGATTAGCCACCTGCGCGAGAAATATTATAGTGCACAAGTGTGTGCGCAACACAGGCGCACTCTCTACTCCCTCACTCTCATAGCCCGGGACAGAAATCAGGCGCAGGACCGACAGCTTTACGTGCGGAGGTGACACTCTGCACACACTACTGACATTTTTTTGACAGAAAAATCCAATAAGTAGATACCTAACTATGTTTGACCTAATCCTGGGACCGAATCCAGAACCTCGTCGTCGGTAGTCAAACATGCTAATTGCTAACGACGTACTCGTATGTCAGTAATGAGTTTTTGTTGCTTCCAGTTGCTAACAGCACAATTACACAGCAGTCGGCACCGGATAGCTTAAAAAAACTTATCATAATATTATTATGTTACGAATGGTTTATATTATTAAAATAAAAAACAGTGTATTAAATTCAAGGTAGATATTTTGGCATAATAGTTTTAAATTGCAAGCATAATATTATTCAAATTATTTTGTTTTTGGTTAACGGTCCAAGGCCGGCTGACGCGGACGCGACGGTGGCGGGTGGACTGACATCTCACAAGTAGATGCTCGTGTTATCTACGCACTACATGTGGAATCGATTCAGCAGGAGGAAACTACCTCCCTGGCGCAGTGGTAAGCGCTGCGGTCTTATTAGTGGGAGGTCCCGATTGGGAATTTTATAATTTTTAAATTTCTGGTCTGGACCGGTGGGAGGTTTTGGCCGTGGATAGTTACCACCTTATCGGCAAAGCCGTGCCGCCAAGTTATTTAGCGTTCCGGTACGACGCCGTGTAGAAACCAAAGGGGCATAGGTTTATTAAAAACTACCATAGTCCAGGTTAGTCCGCTTCCATCTACGGCATCGTCACTTGCCACCAGGTGAGATTGCAGTCAAGGGCTACCTTGTAGCTAATTAAAAAAAACTTTGACCATCAAACGCAGACAGGTCAGTTGTTTGACACGTGTTCTCAGACGTGCCCGGTAGGTACCGTCTCCTTCAGACCATCACGATGAACATAGTTGAGGAAGATAGAACGCGTCGGTAGAAGAAGAAAATCGTGGCTTAGGAACATCCAAGAATGGACCGAGGATGTAATCAGAGCATCACACACTGACGACCGATCTGGCTAAATTCTGACCTAGACATGTGTCTAGTACAAAATGTATAAGCAGAGAGCCTTCTGGCGCGGATAGCCAGCGTACCACAACTTTCCCATTTGGCGATAGATGACGCGAGATCACTTCAAGAATGTTAGAAACTAATTAAATCCATAATTTCGCCACCCGTACCAACCGGCTCGTTGGTCTAGGGGTATGATTTTCGCTTAGGGTGCGAGAGGTCCCGGGTTCAAATCCCGGACGAGCCCAAAGCTTTTTAATGAACATTTTCATTTTTAATTTGAACCTTTTGGCATGCATTATCATAATAGCTAAGTAGCTATTGTAATGAAAACAATAGACTTATTAGCAGAGATACATTTTATAGCGTGTTGTGGTGGCAAATCTGAGTTCGTTACGAGTTGTGACGTGACGACCTCTATGTCGTCACATACTTACCTTGCCTCTCACTACCTCATTGTCTCTGGAAGCAGGCACTACATGTTACAGCATAGTACGCGACACGCCGAGATGGCGTCTCCCCGCCTCATACCCCATTGGCATCTCAACCTGTCGCGAACTATACGATACAATTCAATTTCGGAAGTTATACTATCGACATAACTGCAATGGGGTATGGAAAATTAACTAAACCCGTATACCCATAGATAAATAATACAAGTTATTCCTGGCTACCCGTACCCCTAATCCGTTTCTACAAGACATCGTACCGGAACGCTAAATCGCTTGGCGGCACGGCTACATTTAAGCAAACAAAATACTCAGTTCATGCAAGAGATGGACTTTCCTGTCCGTTTTTGTTTGTGCTTTTTATATGATTCAAGATCAAGATTCAAGATTCTATAATCTAGTTTTGTCTAGTGCTTTGGTCTTAAAGTGTGGTGTAAATTGTTCACTTTTCGTTTTGTCTAAATAAAAATAAATAAATAAGATATATAAGATTTAGAGCCTCAATAGCTCAACCGGTATAGGAGTGGACTGAAAACCGAAAGGTCGACGGTTCAAACCCCGCCTGTCGGACTATGTTAATAAACTCATAGCTAGAACCCAGAGCCGTAAGGCGAGTGAAAAATATCAAATGTAAAAAGTTTTTGCTTATGTCAAAAATGTCATGTGTGGGTTAAGGAACTTTGTGAACTTTGTTAATTAATGAAATAAAACGAATAGAAACATCTCAATTGTGTATTTAATAACAGTATCGTAATATAAAAGTGATATAGTGCTACGCGAAACGTTCATGGTCCTAAATCGAACCGAATTCTTTGTGAAACAAACATCGGAATTCTGAAGAAAGTAAAAATTACGCTAAAGTGAGGTTACAATGGATCTTGTTCAAGTCCAGGAAGAGTTAAGGTCACAAATAGACAAACTAAGAACAAATTACAAAAAGTGTTCAAAGGAAAGATTAACTCGTCAGTACATTGAAACTAGATTGCAAGCTTTAGAGTCTAAATATAATAATTTTACCAAAAATCATGTGGAGTTGATTAGAAATAGAAGCGCTGTAACAAATGATTACTTCAGCCAGGATGTATTTGGAAATTTAGAGGAGTTTTATTTAGAATTTAAGACAGAATTAAAGGAAAAGCTTGAGAGTTTTACTGTGAGACGACAAAATGATAGTTCTTTCAATAGTAGTAGTGCCAATGGAGAAAATCATAGTATAAAATTACCTAAAATAACTTTGCCCACCTTTTCTGGGAAATATATG
Source organism: Maniola hyperantus (assembly GCF_902806685.2). NCBI lineage: Eukaryota > Metazoa > Arthropoda > Insecta > Lepidoptera > Nymphalidae > Maniola > Maniola hyperantus. The sequence goes on from NC_048548.1 coordinate 14,937,497, forward strand.
GAATGGCCTACGTTTCATGATCTTTTTGAGTCCCTTATTCATGAAAATTCATCATTAACTGACGTAGAGAGGTTACATTACTTGAAAACACACCTTTCTAATGAAGCGGAACAACTACTGCGGCATATACCCATTACAGCGAGCAACTATGAACAATGTTGGACACTACTAAAATCAAGATATAACAATAAGCGATACATAGCTAATAGCATATTAACTAGATTAGTGGGACAAAAGGCATGCTCAACGGAATCCTCACACGGGGTGAAGCAAATACTAGATACAACGAGCGACTGTCTTAATGCACTTTCAAATATTGGAGTGGATGTTTCTTCTTGGGATATACTTATCATTCATCTCACTGCGCTAAAGTTAGACACTGAATCTAGAAAACAATGGGAACAGAAAATTAGTAATCATTCAGATGTTTTACCTACACTTGTGGAATTCAAATCATTTCTGGAGTCTAGATTCAGAGCGCTTGAGTTTTTAGAGCCAGTGAGAAGGGAGAACACCAAAGAGAAGGTTGAGAAACCAAAGGCATTTACGGTTACAGCTACACAATGCCCCTTCTGCTTAGAAAATCATTTATTGTATCAGTGCAAGGAATTTAGTAAGACGGGTTACACAGCACGGCGGGAATTTGTGGAAAAGAAGAGGCTTTGTTTCAATTGTTTGGGGGATAATCACCCGGTTTATCGGTGCAGAAGAAACACAGTTTGTAAGCGGTGCTCCCGTCGACATCACTCGCTTTTACACCCTGAAGGGACTACGAGCTGTGCCACTAAGGCTGCAAGCACGAGTGGCGGGCTCGAGGCAGTGCCACAAGATGTTTCTATGGAACAAAGTGATACAAAGGGAAGTGAGCAGGACATTACTAAAATCGCTACACATTTTGCTAACAATTCAAACTGTTTAACTGGCCATGTAATGCTGGCTACGGCTTTAATTAAGGTTGATTGTCGTAGAAGTAGTTATACACTTAGGGCGTTACTGGATCAGGGTTCTCAGGCCTCATTCATTTCAGAGCATGCGGTACAATTATTGGGGCTCCGAAAACAACCTGTCAAGGGTTTAGTTTCAGGTCTGGGGGGAGATCAACTTAGTATGGAAATCAAATATATGGTTACTTTTAAAATACAGTCTATTCATAACTCATGTAATTTTAATATTCAAGCTTATGTTTTAACAAAATTGTCATCCACATTACCTGCATACCAGATTAAAATTACTGATTGGCCTGAAATGTTACACTTACCATTAGCTGATCCGGACTACGGAAAGCCTCAAGGAATAGATGTGTTGTTGGGGGCAGAGATTTACGGTCAAATTCTAGTTGATGGTTTGAGGAGGAATCCAGAGGGCACCTTGACTGCTCAAAATACATTGTTCGGTTGGATTCTATCTGGTCGTGTGTTAGACTCACCAGATAATTGCTTCAATAATATTATCAGTATGCACATTCAAGATGACTCTATTAATACATTACTTCGTAGGTTCTGGGAGCTCGAGACTGAGGTACCGAAGGAGCTGATGTCGAAAGAAGATGAGATGTGTGAAGCGTATTACAGTTCAAGAACTACTAGGGATGGCAGTGGTCGTTACTGTGTTAAGCTACCTTTTAGGGAAGCAGATCCAAAGAGTCAGTATGGAGAATTTAAGAGTATTGCGGAGAGAAGATTAAAGTCTTTAGAGAAGAAATTTGAGAAAAATCACTTCTTGAAGGAAGAATACACTAAAGCAATGAATGATTATATAAACTCAAATCACATGGAGCGTATTACTGAAGAGGCAGAAATAGAAAAGCCTAACTGTGTTTATTTGCCTCATCATGCGGTGATTCGGAATGACAAAACTACTTCTAAGGTTAGAATAGTTTTTGACGCTGCCTGCAAGGGAATCCATGGAAAATCATTAAACGATGACTTGTTAGTGGGTCCTAGATTACAACCAGACTTGCGCCACCTCATCATGAGGTGGAGGACTCATGTTATCTGTTTCACGGCTGATGTTATCAAGATGTATCGCCAAATTTTGGTTGATAAGGCAGACACCGACTATCAGCGCTTGTTATGGCGCGAGAAACCGGACAGTGACATAGGAATCTATAGGATGTTAAGAGTCACATTCGGAGTAGCATCAGCACCGTATCTAGCGGTTAAGACTCTTCAACAAATTGCAAAAGATGAAGGTCACGCCTTTCCCCTGGCAGCTGAAATCGTAGCAAAAGACTTTTATATGGACGACTGTCTATCGGGTTGCAAAAATGATGAGGAAGCTTTGGAAATCTATCATCAGATGGTTGGTCTTTTGCGAAAGGGAGGATTTGAGCTTCAGAAATGGATGAGTAATAGCTCTAAATTAATGGAGCTTATTCATAGTAATGCGAAAATAACTAAAAGTTTCAACACAAATGATGAAGTGGTAAAAATTTTAGGTCTCTCTTGGAATGCTACTAAGGATGTTTTTCAATACACGGTAAATTTACCGAAGCAACCCAAGTCAGTAACTAAACGAGTTATTTTATCTGATATATCTCGCCTATATGATCCATTGGGTTGGATCGCTCCGGTTGTTATTCAAGCGAAGATATATATGCAGAAGCTGTGGCTGAAAGGTCTTTCATGGGATGAGGAAGTACCACGGAGTCTTTTAGATGAATGGATTAAATACAGAACCAGCTTACCTTTATTGAACAGTTTTGAAATTTCTAGATGGATTGGTGTTTGTGACTCTGCAAGCGTCGAACTTCATGGATTCTGTGACGCCTCCAATAGTGCCTATGCAGCAGTAACTTACCTGAGAGTGGTTGATGAAGCCGGTGTTCATGACGTACAGTTAGTAGCAGCACGAACCAAGGTGGCGCCGGTGAAGCAAGTTTCGACACCACGCTTGGAGCTTTGCGGTGCGGTGTTACTTGCTAAGTTACTTTCAGAAGTGTCCACGGTGCTTAATATACCCCAAGCGAAATTGTTTGCATGGACTGATTCAACAATTGTTTTGGCCTGGTTGAAAGGAGAACCAAACCGTTGGAAGACATTTGTAGCCAACAGAGTCACCGAGATTTTAAATGTACTCAACAATGATCAGTGGAGCCACGTGCAGTCTGGAGATAATCCTGCAGACATGGCTTCTCGGGGTCTTACTCCAGAAGAATTGATGAGTCAACAGCAATTTTGGATGCAGGGACCTCAGTGGCTGCGGGAGGATAGTATTCCAGTTTCTAGTAATGTTACTACAGACACTCACTTGGAAGAAAAGCAAGTTAAGTCACACATGGTAACTGCGGATACAGTTCAACCTATGGCAGTGTGGGATAAATACTCTTCATTGAAGAAGTTAATCAGAGTCATAGCGTATTGTAAAAGATTTATCTCAAAATTGAGGAATAAAAATACACAATTTTCAACTCATCTTACAGCAAGGGAACTAGACGAGGCTACCACAATGTGCATAAAGCAGTGTCAAGCAAGTGCTTTTCAAGAAGAAATAACTCAATTACTTAAAGATAAATCTGTAAAGAGATCCAGTAATACCTTTTCCTTGTGTCCCCTTTTGGACAAGGACGGAGTTATGAGAGTTAGAGGACGTATTCAACAAAGTAGGGAGGATTATGACACCAAACATCCAATCATCCTACCTTATGGACATCATATATCCAAGCTTATAGTGGCCAACGCACATGAAGAGACACTGCATGGAGGTCCACAGTTAACGTTAAATTACATTCGCTCAAAGTTTTGGATTATAAATGCTAAAGGTTTAGTACGGCAACACATTAAGAAATGTCTTAGATGCACTCGATATAGTTCCTCTCACCAACATCCTTTTATGGGAGAACTACCAAGTTCGAGAGTCCAACCAAGTCGGCCTTTTAGTAAGAGTGGTGTGGACTACGCCGGCCCTGTGAATATCAGGATGTCAAAGGGTAGAGGTTGCAAAAGTTATAAGGGATACATTTGCCTTTTTATTTGCATGTCTACAAAGGCGATTCATCTGGAGGCGGTTACAGATTTAACCAGTGAAGGTTTCCTGGCCGCATTTAGACGATTTGTGGCGCGCCGAGGAAATTGCCAGGAAGTTTGGAGCGATAATGGTACGAATTTTGTCAAAGCTGCCAAAGAGCTGCGTAAATTGTTTCAGGCAGAAGATTCCACGGTGATGAGTGAAGTTGCTGCGTCTCTAGCTAACAATGGCACGGAGTGGCATTTCATTCCCCCACGGGCTCCAAATTTTGGGGGATTATGGGAGGGAGGAGTGCGCTCCACGAAGTACCATCTAAAACGGGTTCTGGACGGAAGCACTTTGACTTTTGAAGAGTTATCTACTGTTCTGGCGCAAATTGAGGCATGCCTCAATTCTCGCCCCATGTATAGGTTGCCATCAAATCAAGCAGACTCCTCGCCCCTGACTCCAGGTCATTTCTTGATTGGTGAACCCCTACTGACCGTGCCGGATCATAAATATGAAAACTGTAAAGTCAGTAATTTAAGAAGGTGGCAGATGACACAAAAAATGGTTCAGCAGTTTTGGCGAAAGTGGTCTCAGGAGTATCTTAGTACTCTACATAATAGATATAAATGGACTAAGATTATTCCCGAGCCTAATGTAGGTGACATTGTTTTAGTGAAGGAAGATGATCTCCCTCCGTCCAAATGGTTACTTGGTAGAATAGAGTCTAAACACCCTGGTCCAGATCAAATAACTAGAGTAGTAACTTTGAAGTGTAAAGGATCTAAATTTAAAAGACCTGTTTCAAAATTGTGCGTTTTGCCAGTAACAGACTAACTAAAATGAATTGTATTGTGATTGCTTGTGAAGGTTCATTGTGTTTTCATTCAATTTAGTTAAAGTTTCATGTTTTTAGATTTATCTATGTATTTTGTTGTTTTCTTATCTTCTCTTATGTATCTGATGATTGTGAATTTAAGGACACCTTAGGTGTCCTTGGTGGGCGGCATGTCGGACTATGTTAATAAACTCATAGCTAGAACCCAGAGCCGTAAGGCGAGTGAAAAATATCAAATGTAAAAAGTTTTTGCTTATGTCAAAAATGTCATGTGTGGGTTAAGGAACTTTGTGAACTTTGTTAATTAATGAAATAAAACGAATAGAAACATCTCAATTGTGTATTTAATAACAGTATCGTAATATAAAAGTGATATAGTGCTACGCGAAACGTTCACCGCCCGTTGCACTATTGTCGTACCTACTCCTAGCACAAGCCTGACGCTTAGTTGGAAAGGAAAGGGGAATATTAGTCATTTAATATGGCTAATATTCTTTAAAAAAAAAAAAAAAAAAATATGTATTTGCAGAAACATTATTTTATTTTATTTTATTTATATTTATAGATTAGCTACTCATCCAAAACTCCACACTCCACACTCCACACTTGCTCGTGCTCCACACAATCACTTAGATTGCCTCGGAAGTTTCATCGTTGCACTTATTGGTAGAGTTTTGTATCCGAACGACGCGCGACGCCAAACGGAACTCTGTTACTAAGCCTCCGCTGTCCGTCCGTCTTTCCACCCGTCTGTCTGTCTGTCAGCGGGTTGTATCTCCATGAACCGTAATAGGTATAGAGTAGAAATTTTTTGAGTGTGTAGGTGAACTATTGTCGCTACACAACAAATAATGAAAATTTCAAAGAAGCCGTACTGTTATACATCTTATCACAGACACACTTTCGCTAGTGTTTACTAGATGATGCCTGCGGATTTAATCTGTTTATTTTTTGTGAACCGCAAATAATGAGGAAGTTGTAATAAACAATAAACAATACGGCGCTGGTACGGAACCCTTCGTGTGCGAATCCAACTCGCATTTGACCGTTTTTTAGGATTGCCTCTAAAGTTTAATTGTTACATTTGTTTTTTGTAGGTAGGTAGGTTCTACCTACGTATGTAGTCAAATTATGTAGCGATTTAAAGAAAATAAAAAATTAAATTTAAAAAAATGTTAAAAAGTATTCCCGTACCGGGAATCGAACCCGAGCCTCCTGGGTGAAAGCCAGGTATCCTAGCCACTAGACCATACGGGAGATATCAATTGTACCAAAATTTACTTAACCTTTATAAAGTCACAACATCGAAATTATAACAGCTGTAAAGTGATGATATTTTATTATAGCCTTATCAGTAATTCTCATTGATAAGACGATGTTCTTTTTCCGACGATGACGCGACGCGACGTAATCTAATGCGCCTACAACAACAGTACGAGTTAATGACGCATTGGAAATTATAATTTTATTGCAAGTTTTATTATTCTCAACATAAAATATTGGTCGGAATTCTCAACTGTGTGTGTGAGGTTATGCCATGATTTCATTTTTACTGGTTTTCCTCAAAAAGGACGTTTGAATGATTCATACATTGGTGTCGTAGAGTGCGGACACACGTCGCCGCTGATGACTAGACACTTGGAAGACAGTTTTAATGTCAATGTATAAATAGTCGGAGAGGATGTCGTCGCGCGTCGCCTGCATGCTGCCGGGATGCCCGGGGGTGCCGGCGAGTGGAGTGGGCGGGGGACTAGCGAGCAGCAGCCCGTTCACTCTCTACACACGAGACCAACTTCCGACTGCAACCTAACTCCAACCGCCGCGCCGTAAGCGATTTCATCCTCAGAGCAGGGGAGAGTGAGGAAACATCATAAATCTGCTGGTATACAGCCGCGGTCTGTCGCGGCAGCATCGCTAATTTTAACTACTAAAACAACTAGGTTGAAATAATCCGTAGCTTTGGGGGCAGTGCAACTATACACAGATCAATATGAGTGCCATACGCAGATTGTATCCCACATACACTAAAATACATTTTTATTTATATAAAGTTTTAAAAGTTCTTTTGAATCGTCAAAATTGACCATTGGTTCGGAATGCCCCCAAAATAGAGTCACAAATGGATTACACCTACCAGACCATGGTCAAGGATCCATGTCGATTTTGCTGGACCATTTCCACAATAACTATTTTTGATCATTGTGGACACATATGGCCTGGACTTTTATGGTTGGTACCAGTCTTCACTTTCCATACTGTATACATAACACCTACCGAGCAGCACCAGCAAAAACCTGGCGGTTGTTGTTTGCCGAGCCGGTAGACAGCTAGCTAAGCGTGTCAGCGAACACCTAGCTTGTACAGAGTGGTTGTCGAGAAGTTGGAGTGTAAGTCGGTCGCGTGTGTGGGGACAGGTCGGAGCCACGGAGCGGTGCAACAGTACGCAGATCGATAGCCGCCTCCCGCCGGCGCCGCGGCCGGTCCTGTCTCGCGCCAGGAGTCAGGACACCCGCCCCCGGCCTAAGGCTGACTCCACATGTCTAGCATTTCCCGCATGCACCTGCCAACGAGTGCTTTCAGATTTCCTCTAATTCACAGAAGTCTTTGTCTGCTAGGACGCTACGCGGCCGTGGCAAGCTACCATCCTCACTGACAAAGCAGTGCCGCCAAGCGATTAAGCGTTTCAGTACGATGCCGTGTAGAAACCGATAAGGGGTGTGGGTGTAATAAAAACTTCTATCACCCCTTTCAAGTTAGCCCGCTACCATCTAAACTGCATCACCACCAGCTGCGAGCGCAGTCAAGGGCTAGCTTGCAATGTGCACAAGGCGTTGGAGGCAGGGTAGGGACTAGGGGGCCGCAGTAAGTCGTGGTAATGGATACCTAGCGATCTTTTGATGCCGGGAGTGAACGAATGAGAACAAGGATATTATCCTAATGATTTTAGGCCTATTTCAAGGCTTAACGACATATCAAAATGTAAATAACGGGTACATGTCACGATTGATATGATGATTTTGAATTATTGATATTTCGGGTCGAAATATCGATTTTTTAATTTACATGGCGGCGGAAATATCGATAATTCAAAATCATCATATTAATCGTGGTACGTGCCCGTTATTTATATTATAATCAGAAGAATATCCGACGTAGGTGCCCGACGTAGCTCATGACAGTCAGATAGGGTGCAAACGATCATGCTACTTCAGACCCTCGCGACAGCGCGACGGATAAACGACGCCCAAGTAAATGACACAAATGTGGAGGCAGCCTAACGCCCCGTACCGTTACCGATTACCGTTGTAATCGTACGTGTCGCTATTGCTGCATATGCAAACGATCATGCTACTTCAGACCCTCGCGACAGCGCGACGGATAAACGACGCCCAAGTAAATGACACAAATGTGGAGGCAGCCTAACGCCCCGTACCGTTACCGATTACCGTTGTAATCGTACGTGTCGCTATTGCTGCATATGCAAACGATCATGCTACTTCAGACCCTCGCGACAGCGCGACGGATAAACGACGCCCAAGTAAATGACACAAATGTGGAGGCAGCCTAACGCCCCGTACCGTTACCGATTACCGTTGTAATCGTACGTGTCGCTATTGCTGCATATGCAAACGATCATGCTACTTCAGACCCTCGCGACAGCGCGACGGATAAACGACGCCCAAGTAAATGACACAAATGTGGAGGCAGCCTAACGCCCCGTACCGTTACCGATTACCGTTGTAATCGTACGTGTCGCTATTGCTGCATATGCAAACGATCATGCTACTTCAGACCCTCGCGACAGCGCGACGGATAAACGACGCCCAAGTAAATGACACAAATGTGGAGGCAGCCTAACGCCCCGTACCGTTACCGATTACCGTTGTAATCGTACGTGTCGCTATTGCTGCATATGCAAACGATCATGCTACTTCAGACCCTCGCGACAGCGCGACGGATAAACGACGCCCAAGTAAATGACACAAATGTGGAGGCAGCCTAACGCCCCGTACCGTTACCGATTACCGTTGTAATCGTACGTGTCGCTATTGCTGCATATGCAAACGATCATGCTACTTCAGACCCTCGCGACAGCGCGACGGATAAACGACGCCCAAGTAAATGACACAAATGTGGAGGCAGCCTAACGCCCCGTACCGTTACCGATTACCGTTGTAATCGTACGTGTCGCTATTGCTGCATATGCAAACGATCATGCTACTTCAGACCCTCGCGACAGCGCGACGGATAAACGACGCCCAAGTAAATGACACAAATGTGGAGGCAGCCTAACGCCCCGTACCGTTACCGATTACCGTTGTAATCGTACGTGTCGCTATTGCTGCATATGCAAACGATCATGCTACTTCAGACCCTCGCGACAGCGCGACGGATAAACGACGCCCAAGTAAATGACACAAATGTGGAGGCAGCCTAACGCCCCGTACCGTTACCGATTACCGTTGTAATCGTACGTGTCGCTATTGCTGCATATGCAAACGATCATGCTACTTCAGACCCTCGCGACAGCGCGACGGATAAACGACGCCCAAGTAAATGACACAAATGTGGAGGCAGCCTAACGCCCCGTACCGTTACCGATTACCGTTGTAATCGTACGTGTCGCTATTGCTGCATATGCAAACGATCATGCTACTTCAGACCCTCGCGACAGCGCGACGGATAAACGACGCCCAAGTAAATGACACAAATGTGGAGGCAGCCTAACGCCCCGTACCGTTACCGATTACCGTTGTAATCGTACGTGTCGCTATTGCTGCATATGCAAACGATCATGCTACTTCAGACCCTCGCGACAGCGCGACGGATAAACGACGCCCAAGTAAATGACACAAATGTGGAGGCAGCCTAACGCCCCGTACCGTTACCGATTACCGTTGTAATCGTACGTGTCGCTATTGCTGCATATGCAAACGATCATGCTACTTCAGACCCTCGCGACAGCGCGACGGATAAACGACGCCCAAGTAAATGACACAAATGTGGAGGCAGCCTAACGCCCCGTACCGTTACCGATTACCGTTGTAATCGTACGTGTCGCTATTGCTGCATATGCAAACGATCATGCTACTTCAGACCCTCGCGACAGCGCGACGGATAAACGACGCCCAAGTAAATGACACAAATGTGGAGGCAGCCTAACGCCCCGTACCGTTACCGATTACCGTTGTAATCGTACGTGTCGCTATTGCTGCATATGCAAACGATCATGCTACTTCAGACCCTCGCGACAGCGCGACGGATAAACGACGCCCAAGTAAATGACACAAATGTGGAGGCAGCCTAACGCCCCGTACCGTTACCGATTACCGTTGTAATCGTACGTGTCGCTATTGCTGCATATGCAAACGATCATGCTACTTCAGACCCTCGCGACAGCGCGACGGATAAACGACGCCCAAGTAAATGACACAAATGTGGAGGCAGCCTAACGCCCCGTACCGTTACCGATTACCGTTGTAATCGTACGTGTCGCTATTGCTGCATATGCAAACGATCATGCTACTTCAGACCCTCGCGACAGCGCGACGGATAAACGACGCCCAAGTAAATGACACAAATGTGGAGGCAGCCTAACGCCCCGTACCGTTACCGATTACCGTTGTAATCGTACGTGTCGCTATTGCTGCATATGCAAACGATCATGCTACTTCAGACCCTCGCGACAGCGCGACGGATAAACGACGCCCAAGTAAATGACACAAATGTGGAGGCAGCCTAACGCCCCGTACCGTTACCGATTACCGTTGTAATCGTACGTGTCGCTATTGCTGCATATGCAAACGATCATGCTACTTCAGACCCTCGCGACAGCGCGACGGATAAACGACGCCCAAGTAAATGACACAAATGTGGAGGCAGCCTAACGCCCCGTACCGTTACCGATTACCGTTGTAATCGTACGTGTCGCTATTGCTGCATATGCAAACGATCATGCTACTTCAGACCCTCGCGACAGCGCGACGGATAAACGACGCCCAAGTAAATGACACAAATGTGGAGGCAGCCTAACGCCCCGTACCGTTACCGATTACCGTTGTAATCGTACGTGTCGCTATTGCTGCATATGCAAACGATCATGCTACTTCAGACCCTCGCGACAGCGCGACGGATAAACGACGCCCAAGTAAATGACACAAATGTGGAGGCAGCCTAACGCCCCGTACCGTTACCGATTACCGTTGTAATCGTACGTGTCGCTATTGCTGCATATGGAGTATGCAGCGGAACATACTGCTAGTTGCCAGAAGCTGCTCCATTGTGACACTGCCACGACTAATGTACCAACTGGATGCTTGCCGGAGACTCGGTGCTCGATCACAAATACACTAAACTAATTAGATACCTACTAAGTTTACAGATCACTGGACAGAAAATGGTTCTGGAACAGTCACAGAGGATCCAACCCCAAGAGTACGCATATACAAGGTTTTGCATGAAAACAAAATCGTAAAATGTTGGCGGGGGACAGGGGAGAACGCTTTGTTGTGATTGGTGGACTCAAAAGCCACGTAATCAAGACAATGTGCGGAATGAGGGTAGGACTTTTATGCTAAGCAACTGCGTAAGCTTGGCGACCGCGGGTGTCCGGCTATTAGGAGTCTATAGCTGGTGGTCTACATGCACAGACGAATCATACAGCTAATACTACTTACAAGTCATAATAAGACTGCATGAGCCAACAATTGCTACGCACTGGATTGGCCATTTGAAACAATTTTTGCTCGCAATATAATTTGATTTCAGACGAAATGCAAAGGTATAAATAACACTGATAATATGAGCAGAAAGATGTTAATTGAGCATGCTCGCCGCCGTGATGAATAAATAATACTTACCTACAGATGATGAGCAATAGGCAATAATGTTATCACCGCAAAAATGACGGCCATAGTAATCTCGCTTGTAAAATGTGAGCATATCATAAAACTGTTTAGTGTTTACAAGAAAACGGAAAACCCCGAAACAACAATGCTGTCGTGTTATCAAGTCATTTCCCCTGAACGTTTCTCATGATGCGTTTAATTCCTAGTCTAACATCTTTGATCTTTATTGACGCGTTAAATACATTAGGTACATATTTTTATGACGTACCTAGTACCAACTAAGTAATTGACTCCTAACTCCAATCAGCAATGCATAATATCAACCTAGGCGTCGCTGCATCGATGGCATAGGCCCACTGCCACTAGTTCACTCTGCTCTGTCTTCTCTCAGAATAATAAGGGTTTAGCCATAGTTCACCACGCTGGCAAAGTCTACCAATCCGCAATTGGCAGACTTCACACACTTTGGAGAACATTATGGCGAACTCTAAAACATACTGTTTCCTCGCGATGTTTCCTTTCACCGTTAAAGCAAGTAATTCCACTGGCTAGAGCTTTAGTAATCTTTACAAATAGGCTTTAGGTATTCATAGTAATGTTACCTTAGCTAAACTTTTCATAGATTATTTGAGAGTGGAATGGAATTCAAAAGTTGGATGATATCTGGCGACTGGCGAGCTAGACAGCTGCACAGTTGAAAGACACACACACACTACACACTACACACTACACACAACAGATGGTTAGCATCGCACTAATTACGTCGACAGTTAACACTGTTAACTGCTAAACATGTAGATCTGCGTTCAATTCTATTCACATTACATTAGGATTAGTATTTTTATATTATTTATCTTTTCATGTTGAAGTTAGTTCAAAGTTCATCCATGCTAATCTAAATATCACTACCCATATTATTATAAATGCGAAAGTGTGTTTGTTTAGTAGTTTGTCCTTCAATCACGTCGCAACGGAGCATTGGATTGACTTGATTTTTGCACTGGTATTAGTTAAAGACCTGTGTGACATAGGTTACTTTTTATTTCAGAAAATCAAAAAGTACCTACCTACGGGATTTTAAAAAAACTAAATCAGCTATTACTTATTTTAAATGCAAAAGTGTGTCTCTTTGTCCGTCCGTCTGTCTGTCTTCCCCATTCCATCCAGCCTTCAACCAATTTTGACGAAGTTTCCTACAGGATTTTCAATAAACTAAATCCACGCGAACGAAGTGACGGATATCATAGCATTTGCATATTATACAAAAGCATACAGTCGACCTACATACTCGTAACTCACTCACATGCGGTTGACGATGGAAGAGACCCTCAGGAAGAGGCGGCAGAGTGGGCGACCCACATCTAATACTTTACTTTACCTCTACACTCTACGATAACATGAGAAAAACGGAAAAACTGTGACATTTAAAACGTTTAAAGCTAAATATGGCGCACGCTCTATGTAGGTAGTAGGTAGGTAAGTTGTAACGGTTGTTGTAAAGTAAACTCTCGATATCATTTGTAGAGTTAACCTTTTGCCGCGAAGAGAATCCAATGAAACGTAATCGAGGTTAAATATCTCCGGTTATGGCTTCACACACAAACATGTGAAAATCCTTTTTAACTTAAAGCGGATTTCAAATTTTTTATCGAAGAGAAGGGTTCAGGCCATAGTCCACCATACTGTCCAAGTGCTAATGGACAGAGCTAATTAATTAACCTAAATATATAAAAGGAAAAACGGACTGACCGACTGATCTATCACGATATATAATAACGCACAGCTCAAACTCCTGGCCGGATCGGACTGAAATTTAGCATGCAGATAGCTATTATGACGTAGACATCCGCTAAGAAAGGATTTTTGAAAATTCAACCTCTACAGAAGTGAAATAGGGGTTTGACATTTCTGTAGTCCACGCGGACGAAGTTGCGGACATAAGCTAGTTATTTATACATTTATAATTATAGTTATAGGGAAATTTATGGTAATTTCAGAATATATAGAATACCATTAAGCAAAACAGAAACTATTAGTACTTAAATAATAATAAAAGGGATATAATACACTTAAGCTTTACCTTATTAAGATTTTATTTAGGTCTAACTATACACCTCAACAAAAACAATAGTATTTTCCCCCATACAGTGGAGAACACGGTAAACCGCTGCTGGTGACTCTCTCTCTATAATAACTAATAACATAATATGATGGATATCATCACCATGAGTCATAGGTGAAAGCCATCTGGACCAGGCCTTATGTGTCACTCTCAAAGCGCGCCGAAGGTCAAATGCCTGTCGATGGCAGTCGCGCGGAAACCAACAGTATATTACTTGTATAATATCTAGTTAATCTAGTATCAAGAGACAGTTCAAGCAGAACCTGCTTCAATCTGTTGCACGCTACGTTTTTTTTTCTATTTCTATTTTTACGGTTCCGTACCTCTAAAGAAAAACAGGAACCCTTATAGGATCACTTTGTTGTCTGTCTGTCAAAAAATCTATAGGGTACTTACCTTTGACCTAGAATCATGTTTGGCAGGTCTTATAGCACAGGTACAGGAAAAATCCGATAACCGTGAATGTGTGGTTACATCACAAAAGTATCCCCTTTGAATTTCAGCTCAGAGGAGCGTCTCCCATACGTTCTACGTATCTACCTGAAGCCTTCGCTCTCATCCATCATACATGGGTGAAATACCGTACTTTATATAGCAACACTCCTATAAATACATGGGGGAAGAACATTTTTGGGAATTCTTTGACCTATTTTGAATAAATCATTTGATGTGATTTGATTTGATTTAGACTAATTGTTGATCAGAAACATCTTCCCAAGCGAGAAGAGCTGCAAGGTGTCATATTCGGATGTCGGTTAGTCCTTCAATCACGCCGTAACGGAGCAACGAATCGACGTGATTTTTTGCATGGATATAGATTATAGGTACTTAGTTAAAGATTTCTCCAAAGTGACAAGGCTACTTTTTATCCCAGAAAATCAAAGACTTCCCTCGGGATTTTCATAAACCTAAATCCACGAGGATGAAGTCGCGGCTCCAGCTAGTTATGCAGTAATAGTTATGCAGTAACTGCACTGTCAGATGATCTGAGATGGTTAGCAAATCCCTGGCATTATGTGGAAACTGAATTGAAATCAAATCCCATTAGAATAGTTCTGAGGATCAATTAATTAAATGATGAATGACATCATCATGATCAACCCATCACCACCGGCTCACTACTGAGCACGGGTCTCCTCTTAGATTCAAAAGGATTTGGCCCTAGTCTACAATACTGACCAAGTGCGGATTGGCAGACTTCACACACCTTCGAGGTGAATAAATGATGTATACAGTCCCCGGCCGAAAGTAATGTACATCGGCCTTTAGAATGACACTTCGGCTTTGCATAGCGTTGTCTCTGTCACTCATACCTATATGACGTTTTGTCGGTCACAACGACAGAGACAGTGCTCTACTAAAGGTCGATCGATGTACATTAGTTTCGGTCGCGTACTGTAGCCACCTAACAAAATGAGCAAATGAAAACACAGTTTACAACACACAGTAGCTTAGGTATTGTAGTGCCGCTAGCGGCTAGGCCTGCGCTGCGGGCCCGGTGTCGGCTGCGCGCTCTCCGGAAGGCAACAATCGAGATGTATCTACGAGAGAGAGGGAACCGCGCCGGAGGGCGGGCGTCCCGCTCGAAGCGAGGCACTCGGCACTCGGCACTCGGCACTCGGCACTCGGCAGTGCCTATTTACAGAGTGTACTATCGACCAATTTGCCAGCGCACCGCCGATAATTTGAGTAGCCAGTAGCCACACAACACCACACAATATAACTAACTACATAAATAAGGAGTAGGCTTCAAAAAGTTGTATAAATAATTATCTGTTGTTTGGTAGTAAGTAATTTTATTTTGTCCAGACCATAGAGTTACAATTAGTACTAACTCAGTAGTCTAAAGTCTAGACATTTCAGACAGACACAAAGTACAAAGCGCTGGGATATACGGGAATTGAGATTTCATCTAGAACATAATATTATAGGTACCTACTACCTACCCCCCCCTAAAAAAGGATTTTCAATATCATATTAAGTAAATAAATAAAATAAATAAATAAATAATAAATTTATTCATAAGAATGCAGGTGACATAACATGGTTATAAAATGAGTTGGCGAGCCTTATGCATTCTACCTTAGAATATTGGTGTATGAATATTTAAATATTACATTACAGTTAAATTTTTAGTAAGTACATATAAATTACAAAATCTTTAAAATTATATATTAATATTCAAAAAGTAAATTAATTAAGTCATACAAAAACCAGAGAAAAAATAGAAATAAAAACAGTCATTTAAATTTTACATGTCATACAGAGGGGATACCTGACTATTGCACTACAAGACCATAATTTATTTCAGTCATCTAATCTAAGTCATCAGATTTACATTATTTAGATATTATTTTAGACAAATTATTTGAGCTCTTCAATCAAAAATTCCGAGATGTTGTAATAACATTTATTTACAAGCAGCTCATGAGTTTTCCTCTTGAAATTATTTATAGTAGTGTTTTTGTAGCTGTTATCTCTACAGCATCCGTCAGATCCCTGTCCACTCCTTAATATTACTCAACCAACACTTTCTCTTGTAACCAACGCAAAAGTTAACATCAAAATCGATAAAGTATTTACTTGAACTGGAATTTAGAAAGAGATCCTTTATCTGGATCTGATCGTGTCGATTCAGGTAATATGTACCATAAAATGGATAATACCATCGGAACTGAAGCAACATGTACAAACTCAACTCCGTTAGATAAGAGGAGGAAACAAACAAACATAGCAACTGAAGCGGTAATGAGAACATCGACGTCAGTGAAGGATCCGATCATGGGTTACCGAAATGGGTTAGCATAAATACATTATGTATACGAAGTGTGCCATCCACTGAACGTAACAACAGTCAAGCGATTGAATTACTATTTAAATTCCTACTAAGTAATAAAAACGTTATTTGCCGTACGGCTTCACCTGAGTATGTAAACCATTTACCTGGCTCCTGAACCAAGATCAAATCAGGTGTAAGCTGATGATCGTGGTGTCAGTCAGTTATTTTACAAGCTAAATTCATCGCTTAGTTTTATCACAAATGATAGATTGTACTGTGTACGAATGTAAAGACCAGAAAGTGATACTGTAGAGCTAAGGCAGATTTATGTCGAGACATAAGTATGTCTGTACACATCAATCTTCTTGTCTACATGGAGAGAAAAGATCGTCGTCAGTCGTATGAGGTCCATTGAAGCACTCCGTGGAAGCATGTCGCGTTGCAGCCAAAGACAGCGAGACATGGAAAGCAACTGCTGCAGCCCCGAGTTCCACACGAGAACAAAAGAACTTCATCGTCACTTCACTATCCTGCCCTACTCGGAATTTATTTCGAAAGCAGGAGAGGTGCGTCATATCTCATTATAACTAAGTAAAATCAATAACAATATTAATCACTAGCTGATACCCGCGACTTCGTTCGCGTGGAATTAGGTTTTTAAAAATCCCGTGGGAACTCTTTGATTTTCCGGGATTAAAAGTAGCCTATGTCACTCTCCAGGTCTTTATCTATCTATACCCATGCATAAAATCACGTCAATCCGTTGCACCGTTGCGACGTGATTAAAGGACAAACCAGTAAACCAACAAACCACTTTTGCATTTATAATAAGGCTTGAAGGCTAAGAAGAGCTTGATAGGCTATCAGGCTAAGCTCTTAGTCATTGGAATAACAAATCATTAATTAGTAATTGAAGCAGATTATAATGTCTATTACATACAATTATATAAGTGATAGAAAGAGCGTTACATACCAGCTTATCTACTGAGTAGGTCGTGAAAGAAAACAATATTGGTCAGTAGGTTGATTCAGCGATACATCATGATAATATTATCATTAATCATAATCAGCCATTTGTCAGTGGGAACCTGATGGCAGAATATAATGTGCATCGACCTTTAGAAAGAGGTAGCGGTTTTGTAGAGCATTGTATCTGTCATTGAGACCGACAAAACGTCGCATAGGTATCAGTGACAGAGACTGTCGCGAACTGTACTTGGATAGCGTTTAGAAACAAAAGGTACAATGAACTTCGGCCACACTTGCTGACTAAGCACATCGCTATGCGCGTCAATAATTATACCAGTAACCTTTCTTGGAACCACAGAACCCTCGCTTCAATCCTTTTTACCTTCAAAACAGGAAAGCGTGGTACCTATAATGAATTCGCACGCCTCTTTTATTCATCCATGGCCTAAATAAGGATCTATCAACGACGGGCGCAATTGGTAGCTGGCAGCTACTCACACAGCAGTCACAAACAACCACGACTGCTAGTCGATATTGAACTGTATCCCAGCATCCCAAGCAGCTAAATCCCTTGTGGCATGTGGCGGTGAGTCACGTCGGTTGGTGACCGCTGGCGAGTGTCGTAAGCGCGAACAACCATGCGTGTTTCAGCGCAGTTCGGCGCGATGGCACTGTGGCGCGATGGCACTGTGGCGCGATGGCACTGTGGCGCGATGGCACTGTGGCGCGATGGCACTGTGGCGCGATGGCACTGTGGCGCGATGGCACTGTGGCGCGATGGCACTGTGGCGCGATGGCACTGTGGCGCGATGGCACTGTGGCGCGATGGCACTGTGGCGCGATGGCACTGTGGCGCGATGGCACTGTGGCGCGATGGCACTGTGGCGCGATGGCACTGTGGCGCGATGGCACTGTGGCGCGATGGCACTGTGGCGCGATGGCACTGTGGCGCGATGGCACTGTGGCGCGATGGCACTGTGGCGCGATGGCACTATGGCCCGGCGAGCTACTTGCCGACAACAAACGGTTTCATGTACAAATTAGCATCCGCCAAATGGAGTTTGGTGTACTTAGTCATTATAAGAAAACCTATCCTCAATAATCTACACTAATAGTTTTTTTTTTATTCAGATATAAGTTAGCTCTTCACTGCAATCTCACCTGATGGTAAGTGATGATGCAGTCTAAGATGATAACGGGCTAATCTGGAAGGAGTATGGCAGTTATTATTAAACCCATACCCATTTGGTTTCTACACGGCATCGTACCGGAACGTTAAATCGCTTGGCGGCACGGCTTTGCCGGTAGGGTGGTAACTAGCCGCGGCCGAAGCCTCCCACCAGAAAAGTTAGTTACACTAAAGAGGAAAGATTTGTATTTTTGTATGTTTGTAACGAATAAACTCAATTTATAATCTCTTGGTTTTGGGTAGCTTAATGTAATCCGCCTAAAAGGAACTATAATTACCTAGTTCTTGTATCATCCAACCATTTGCATCTTTATCGACTTGCTTTATTCTTCCCTTCAAACATTAATCTTGATGGGGACGAGGATTGTTCCTTTCACACGAGAGCGAGTTCTCTATTTTATACCTACTGTTTATACATATATAGAAGGTGATAAGGTGATAGCAAGTAACAGTTCGTACGTAGTTCAGCTTGTAAATAGATTACGTGTTATCTTGCAGTTAGAGACCGCTTCTTTTGTGCTAGGACGTTTTACCTTATCCAATTTTGAATATTCAACACAATGTACTTAAATTAAAATGGCTAAACCAGGCAATGTTGTCTCCATAAGTTTTAATGAACTACAAATGATTCGTATGGTTCTGGCGTTGGCCGTTGGCCTACGAACGAGCCACTGATGTCTACATTATAATAATAGGCCTTACAATATAGCAATCGGACAAAACGCATGGGGAAATGCATCTAGAAAAATATTTATGCAAAAGACTATTTACTTCATCGCCGGGTCACTACAGAGCACGGATTTTCTCTCAGAGTGAGAAGGGTATTGACCATAGTCTACCACGTTGGCCAAGTGCGGATTGGCAGACTTCACCGATGATTTCCTGACCATTCTAAGCCTAACCTCCAAAAAGTTAGAAGTGCCCATGATCGCACCCCCGACCTTTCGATTAGGAGGTGGACGTCCTAACCACCAGGCTATCACAGCTTCAAGTACTATTTACTTATCAACTGTTTGTTAGGTTCGAGAGTTTGTTTTCAATTACATGAATAGATTTACTGTACACCACCTGGTTATCGTGCGACCAACATGAGTAACGCTGATAATCGGATAAGGTCAATGGAACTGAATTGATGATAGTTATAATGTATAGGAAATTCCAAGAAAAGGATGTATTCAGACTTTACAATTTACATTATAAATTATAATATAAGTAGTTCTAACTTGTAATATTCTGCAACGCTTAAGGTCACGTTTCAAAGTTTCACAATATATTTAAGAAGACATTTGCAAGATAACAGTCTAACCTCAGTAAGTCAGCTAGTCTATTAGCTGCAATATCAATCCTCGTGAGAGATGTACCTGCTCTGAGCGGAGTAGCGGAGCCCCCCCACACCTACACACTGGTGCAATTGATTCGACCTCCGTGCTCCCCTCGGGTGCCGTGGAGCCCACACACGGCGCACACACAAATAGCCAGCACTCGCAGACGGACTGGTTCCAGCCCACTTCCCTTGTACTATGTGAATCAAACAGCTATATCACCTCACTTCGTCTCAAACGCTGAGGTAGGTACTATAACAAGTACCTACTTCGAAATTAAAGTTTCCAAAAACTGCATCTTTTTCAACCCTTCGCGTACATTGAAGCGCACAAAATCCGCTATTTTGAATTTTTAACGAATTTTATGCAACAATTTGCGCCATCAAGACGAATCGAATGTTGTATCATTTATCAAAATCAGTTGAGTCGTTGAGTAGTTACGAGCGGACATACATACATAGAGGTGTAACAAGTCGAAAAGGAAAATTCTAGAAGAATGATAGAGTACATGTCCTGGAGGTTTTCATGGCTTTGACAAAGATTGCAATCTCGATTAATTATGAGACTTATTTTAGTGTTAGGTCAAATAGGAATTTAAGATTACGTCAAAAGCTGAATGGTCTAGCTGTAGAAGAGACAGCGGAAAGTTTTTACAATAAAAAAAACTAGCGATCAATCATAACCAAAAACACAAGTCATCATCACAATAAACTAAGTGAAGTGCATCACTTAGGGCGCAGTTGGGCGCAGTTGGGCGCACTGCGGGCTGACCTACATCCTCGGCCTCTTTATCTACGGCCGATTTATACTTTTTGGCAACGTTCGCCTCCCGACTGGTACCTACCTACCTAC
The DNA here is from genome assembly GCF_902806685.2 of Maniola hyperantus. Lineage (NCBI taxonomy): Eukaryota > Metazoa > Arthropoda > Insecta > Lepidoptera > Nymphalidae > Maniola > Maniola hyperantus. Next base: position 14,958,367 of record NC_048548.1, read on the forward strand.
CTACCTACCTAGGGGGATGGCATGAGCTAGGACTTGTTGCGCTGCTGGCGGGTGGCGAGTGGCGAGTGGCGAGTGGCGAGTGGCAAGTGGCGAGTGGCGACGCAATGCAGTGCGACCCAGATCGGACGGGTCATATTCCACTTTTGACTTGCTGATATTCGGATTGCAGTTTCTATGCAGAATATCGCCTCAACAATGTTCATGTATGGTTTATTGTTTTAAATAAGTTTTCTCTTTCTTTGGACTCAATTTGGTACACGCCAGCCCCCGGCTTTGTCTGCTTGACATTCGAGTCAAAGTATAGTATGCGACAGGTCGAGATTGCAATCGGGGAGAAAACGCTACGCACACCCGCACAGCCCCCGTGCGTAACGTGCGGGTGTGCGAGGCGTCCCCCCGCCTTATACCCCGACAGCCATCTCAATCTGTCGCGGACTATATACTCCGACTTTTAGTATAATGGTTTATATAAAAGCTGGAGCAGTATACTTTTTTTTCTCTTTATTTTGAAGCTTAGTCACTTAGTGACTATGTCGCTTCGTAAGGTAAACAATAAACACAAAATCACCAAAATCTTACCCTCTAATCTTAAAATAATTTTTAACTAGCTTATATAATAACTTGGCCTGATCACTCGCAGGGAAAGAAAGAAAGGTAACACAATTAAAAATATTTAAATTAGAATCCAAAATATTACACAAACTTAACCTGAATGATTCATTCCGAACACACTCCAGCAACACATGGTATATATCTTCAATTACTCCACATGTGGAGCAATTGGGAGAATCTGTTTTTTTAACAAGGAAAGCAAATTTGTTCGTTGGAATGTGTCCGGAACGAAGTCTAAAAGCTATAGTTAGGTCCGCTCGACTCGTTTTATATTTATCGAACCAACAAAACCTCCAAGGTTCGGAGCAGTATACTTGGGTAATTACTTCGATGATTGCTGCATGCTGCGAATCATTTAATCATAGTTATTACAACTTTACCATATATATTATGTACATGTTATGTAGATAACTAATATTTGATAGTTTTATTTTGATAACATGACGTTATTGTAATTAGTGCAAGGCGTGAGAATTCTATTTAAAATTGTAAGTACTATTGCTTGTTTTGTTGGGACGTACCTGGTACACATCATTATTCGCGATAGTAAGTTCTAACTTCTAATATCGTACACTAAACAAACAATGCACGTTTGCCTAGATCAAAAGAAAAATGCTTGTTTATTTAGATCGTAGAGAAAAAGTATTAGAGTGTGTTTTTATGACATGACGGTTCTGAAAAACACTTTTCACGGTGCGCCTGCTGAAAAAGTACCAGGCTATCATGAACCGATGGCGGTCATTGTTATCAGCACAGGCGACGGCGGCGGCGAGTGACGTCGAAACCGTATCAGTGTAAACGTTAACTACGTTACATTGATAAGCTATCAGCGCCAGCGAAGCGCGACCAATTGATTAGAGCCGCGCGTGCCGCTTGCAGCTCGCTACTCTGTCTCTACTCTCTACTCTCTAGCCGACCATGAGCTCCTAGTAAAGTAGGGCGCTGGATTTTACTCTAATTAACACTTTCATTCTATATACTTTCTTATTAAATGTTGTGTGTATTGTTGGATATAACATCATAGACAAGTACAGGGTGTAACCAAAACGCTGGCAAAAACGGAGACAGGTGATAGGACTGATGATTACTGATATGACACCACCCGTGGATACCACAAAAAAACGCAAAAAAAAATATTAAAAAATCCTGTAATTTTGTAAAAGTTTACGATCTTATAATTTTGCAAATAAAACATCTGACTGACGCTAGAGGTCGACGAACGTTGCGTAAGTAGGCCACTCGAAATCAATGCCGCATCGTAGCGGGGCATCAACCCCAGTTTTGAACACTATACATTGCGGGTTTAAAAAATACTAAGTCTGTCGCAAAAATACCTTCTACTTTTCTTGTTTGATGGCTTTTTGTAGTGCAGATCGGCACGACGCACTTTGCCAGTGTCAAGGAGCTTGAAGGAGGAACAGAGGAGATTGCATGGTCAAAATGTGATAATTTTCTGAATATTGGACTATAACAGTAGGCTTTTTTTTCATTATAGGCAAACGCTTGACCACAATCACACTTGATGGAACACATGGATTGATAGTAAGTATATTGCCCTATTTGTCATTGAAAGCGAATGCTTGGTTTTGTTGATGTTGTGACGTGCCGACTGCCGTTCCATTGAAACCGACAATGTGTAATGAACGCAACTGCGTGCTGTTCTCTTTTCTCAGAACAAAGCGATACAATTGTTACAAGTTCCCATACAAATTGTTATCTATTTGACATGATGCCAGTTATTAATTGTGGCGTATGAATTTTAATTAACCGGTACTTATTAGGACAGACTAAAAATTTGTCTAGTTCTTTTCGTATGAAATTAGCTATATTAAATGACTAATATTCCCCTCTCCTCTCCAACTAAGCGTCAAGCGTGTGCTAGGAGTAGGTGCGACAATAGTGCAACGGGCGGGGTTTGAACCGTCGACCTTTCGGTTTTCAGTCCACTCCTTTACTCGTTGAGCTATTGAGGCTGATTGACTGGTGTAGTGGTATAACTCGGAAAGGTTAGAATTGCGTGCCCGGGATCGAGCCCCCGACCTCCTGAATACGAGGCGGACGTGTTATCCACTATCACTCCTCTCTCTTCTGAATTTGTTATTGTGGTAGTTCTCATTGTTATCAAGTAGGAGGGAGCAGCGCACCCTGCAGAGTGCAGACTCTGCGCGCGGCGCATCACAAAGGGAACAACAGTGTAAAGATAAGCGCCGCCCAGCGTCGTGTCATCGACCTCTAGTTCGCGTTGTGCATTTGTTACACGGTAGCGGAGTGAACTGGAGGGAGGGAACTCTCGGTTCGATCCTCAACCGACGATATGTCAAATATTAGGCTATGGTGACGTGAAATCAAACAAAAATAGAGGACTACCTACATAGGACCAACACCGCCCGACCGAACCATTCCGAACCGGCCCAGACTGGGCCAGTTCAAGCCGGTCAAAGTTACTTTCATCAAAAAAATGTTGGAAGTTTCGCTTCTGTCAAGCATTCCCCGATACCTATTGTTTTTGTTTAAAGTGTGGTGTGTTGAGTGTGAAGTGTGAAGTGACGCTGACGCAGCAAGTTTGCAGAACAGCAAGCGCACGCAGCAGCTGCCTCCTCAGCTCGCCGTCATTGCCGTGTGCATCCAACTACATGCAACAAGTTCACTGAATACGTGCCTAGCTAACGGCTTACTTATATACGCCATACGGGTTATATGTTTTGTTTTATTTATTATAGGCAAACGCTTGACCACAATCACACTTGATGGAAAGTGATGATGCAGCCTAAGATGGGACTCGTTTACCTAGAAGATGCCTATTCACTCTTGTTTTAAAGATACCCGGGTTGTGTAATTGGTAGGAAACACATATCGTGGAAGAGTATTCATATTACCTTAAGAGCACATACCTTGTTCAATGGTCTGATTGCTCAGCACCAATAATGACATGTCAATATTAGTATAATATGTGAATTCAAGACACTACGTATGACATGTCAATATTAGTATAATATGTGAATTCAACACACTACGTATGACATGTCAATATTAGTATAATATGTGAATTCAAGACACTACGTATGATATGTCAATATTAGTATAATATGTGAATTCAAGACACTACGTATGACATGTCAATATTAGTATAATATGTGAATTCAAGACACTACGTATGATATGTCAATATTAGTATAATATGTGAATTCAAGACACTACGTATGACATGTCAATATTAGTATAATATGTGAATTCAAGACACTACGTATGATATGTCAATATTAGTATAATATGTGAATTCAAGACACTACGTATGATATGTCAATATTAGTATAATATGTGAATTCAAGACACTACGTATGATATGTCAATATTAGTATAATATGTGAATTCAAGACACTACGTATGACATGTCAATATTAGTATAATATGTGAATTCAAGACACTACGTATGATATGTCAATATTAGTATAATATGTGAATTCAAGACACTACGTATGACATGTCAATATTAGTATAATATGTGAATTCAAGACACTACGTATGATATGTCAATATTAGTATAATATGTGAATTCAAGACACTACGTATGACATGTCAATATTAGTATAATATGTGAATTCAAGACACTACGTATGATATGTCAATATTAGTATAATATGTGAATTCAAGACACTACGTATGATATGTAACTTCTGGCTCGGCATGCCACTTGGCGCTGCTCTAAGCAGTCCGGGGATATTGCCCAATAAAACAATATTCAAAGGGTTAGTTATTGTTATTTTGAGTTTACGCGACTACCGGTGACAGCTTCGTGGTTAAGACGTCGAGCTTCTATTCGGGAGATCAGGGGTTCGATCCCGGGCACACACCTCTAACTTTCCAGAGTTCATGTGCGTTTTAAGCAATTAAAATAACCGGCCGGTGATGATGGCATTGTTGGAGGAGGAGTACAACTTTCAAAGTTTTTTCAATGCTGTATAAACAAGATAAAGTATAATATAGATAATTGTTATAACAATGAATTGAACAGTTTGGCACGGTTCACAGAACTCGTGCTACAACACAATGAGCACAACGAATTGGCTGTATCGTGTCGATCCGTGTCACGGTCGTACAGTTAGTTAGTTCTCTCTGGTGACTGGTCGGTGGTCGGGCGGCACTCTGCTTCATCTGCAGCGCTACTGCTGTTTTTTTTTTTTTTTTTTATTCAGATACAAGTTAGCTCTTGACTGCAATCTCACCTGATGGTAAGTGATGATGCAGTCTAAGATGATAGCGGGCTAACCTGGAAGGGGTATGGCAGTTTTTATTAAACCCATTGCGTACATTTACGTATTTGCGTGCATTTGCGTGCATTTTATTGCGTAAATGCTTTTCTCACTGTAACCACTTCAATAATATCTAACTCGTTTATTATCTTGTAACGATGTCCCAACATAATATTCTGATGTGACATGCATTTTAAACTTTTAAGAGTGCTCTCTATGGTCGCTCCAAGTCGAGCAAAATTGTGATCTAATATAAGGAAAAGCTGACTCACTGACTGTCAACGCACTACTCAAACTACTGGAAGGATTGGGCTGAAATTTAGCATGCAGATAACTATTATGATGTAGGCATCTACTAAGAAAGGGTTTTAGAAAATTCAACCCTTAAGGGAGTAAAATAGGGGTTTAGTGTAGTTCACGCGGACGAAGTCGCGGGCATAAGCTAGTTCTTTATAAAGTTGGTGATTAGTTCTGCAGATGGTCTTAAATTCCGAACAGATGTTAGTAGATAGTTATAGCCATTTCGACACAATACCGTTCAAATACGAGCAGGTAGGTGGATGCTTGGTCAGTTGTCATGCTAGGCCCATCGCCGGCCCACTCACAGAATGAGAAGAACGCTGGCCAAATGCGGATTGGCAGACTTCACACACCCTTGAGAACATTACGGAGAACTCTTAGGTACGCAGGTTTCCTAAATTATTAACATTCTTGTTAAAACTGTCTAATTTAACCAAGTGAAGAAGTGAAGAAGTGAATAGGTGAAAAGCTAAAAGTGCTTTTAACAGCAACCTTGGACTTACAAAATAACAAATGCTTGTATAAGTTCTTCCTGGAGAGTGGAGATTCTCACTCAAAAAGTCCCTAAGTACCTAAAACGCTTGCCGCAAAACTTCGTGCGGTCGAGATTACTTAGCAAAGCCACACAGCGACCTAAAAAAAGGTCTACGGCGACCTAATAAAAGCCTTTCACCTAATGAATACACGCAACCCCGCCATCAGATCCCAGCGCGCCCTCAATACCTACCTACTGACCTATTTCAGGAGCCTCTACAAACTGCTCCTGACCTGTTACAATACACTGAGCAATTTTGAACCTATTACAATATACCGTCATGTAAAGAACTCCAGGCATAGTTCTCCATCGCCCCCTAAGTATGAGCCCGCTTTCTTATGAGACCCACACTTAGCGACCATGTCGTGGATCCCTATAAGAGACTCCGCCGATGCCCATAACGTAGTATCCATCCAGGGAAACATATCCTACAGCCTGAAGAAGCTAATCATGTACTTTACCTGGCGACCATACATTACTATTGCAAGGGGAAAACATTGTCGAGGAATTGGATGAAAAATGGGATCAGCAGAGACGGTCAACGTGATACAGGGACCGGGACAGGGGACCCAAAACAGAGAAGACAAAGACACGTCCAATCAAAGGTACCAAGTACCAAGCTTTCTCTGGCTCTCTACAATGAGATAATCTTCTTCTGTGACTGCAACTGTTCTAAAGCTAAATAAAATAAAATGTTGTCACAAATGACAGCAATGCAACAATCCCCTTGGTGCTGGTGGTAGAGCGGCGATTCCATCTTCACTTCACCGAAAAGATTCGTCGGTAAACTTAAATGTTAAAGGCCAAAATTATATTATTTATAGTCCGCTAACAGCTAATATGATTCGTCGAAATGTCAGGGATCGACCTTTTAGATAATCGCATGTGGGTAGATACATATTGAGTTGAGTCATCCATCAAAAAGGTCGGACCACCAAGTCTCGTTTTTTTTTAAAGAATATTAGCCCTGGTTAATGAATAATATTCCCCTTTTCTCTCCAACTAAGCGTCAAGCTTGTGCTAGGAGTAGGTACGACAATAGTGCAACGGGCGGGGTTTGAACCGTCGACCTTTCGGTTTTCAGTCCACTCCTTTACCCGTTGAGCTATTGAGGCTCTTAAACACAGAATTATCTGCCTCTAGTAATCCAAACTCATCATAATCAACGTGTAGTAATCAACCCATCGCCGGCTCACTATTGAGCACGGATCTCCTCACAGATCCAGAAGGGTTTATGATTTATTTGTTCTTACAATAGGTGTTTTTATAAATTGTACCGGGGACCCTAAAGTAAGTTTACAAAACCTGTATCTCAGGGTCCCCGAAGAAGGGTGTGGCGCCGGCCAAGTGCGGATAGGCACTTACAAAACACTATGGACAACTCTCAGGCATGCAGGTTGACTGACGACACGATGCAGATGTTTTCATTCACCGTTAAGCAAGTGATTTTAAAATGCAACTCTGAAAAGTTATATAATATGCGTGCCGGGATCCCGGAATCGAACCCCCGACCTTCCTAATAGGAGGCGGATGTCTTAACCGCTAGACTATCACGGCTCAAACATAACCTATATCATATTTTAATATTATATATATAAAAGGAAAAGGTGACTGACTGACTGACTGACTGACTGACTGATCTATCAACGCACAGCTGACACTACTGGACGGATCGGGCTGAAATTTGGCATGCAGATAGCTATTATGACGTAGGCATCCGCTAAGAAAGGATTTTTAAAAATTCAACCCCTAAGGGGGTGAAATAGGGGTTTGAAATTTGTGTAGTCCACGCGGACGAAGTCGCGAGCATAAGCTAGTAATATTATAAATGCGAAAGTGTGTCTGTCTGTCTGTCTGCTAGCTTTTCACGGCAGCATATAGGTACATAGCAGATTGCTGATCCGACAATAATGTACACCACTTTGTATTGTTCGCAAAAATCACGATACAGTAGTTACTTATCTACTTTTGTAACCTACTTTGTAACTCCCGGAAGCAGCCAATGACCTTGCAATGTTTCAGTATTATATGTACCGAGTACCTACATGGGAAACGCTTAATTATCTGTTTAATTATACAGTAACTATACTTACTTACTTAGTTAAAAATAACTTAAAATATGCTTAAAATACGTTGTCGTTCCGAATGAGGTGGTTAAGGCCCCATAACTATTAGCTACATATACGGGATGGCCGGGGTTAAGGAGTATCCAAATCACCCCCATGTATGTTCAGCGATTTTCAATAGTTTAGGAGATATGAATTTTTTAATAATTTTCATCCGTCAGTGGTTTTTATTATTTTTCTTTTTCTGTAGAACGTTTTCGGACATTTTTTTTCGTGGTAATTAGTAACCATAAGTTCAACTATTGCCTAAAAAATAACGGTTTACCTAGGCATTAGGGAACATGACTAAAATTTTATCGAAAGTTTAAAATTATTGTTCGAGCGCAGTAGTTACAAAACTTCAAGACTCGAAAAAAAATTAAAAATGGCGCCTATGGCATCTAAGTATTTCTAAAAACTTTTATGGACTTACCGCTTCAGAAATAATTTAAAAAAAACCTAACCTTAATAGGGGTTTATTTGATGTAAATGGTCTCCAAAGTAAATGAGTGACCTTTTTTTAATTCAAAATTAATCATAAAATTTTCTTCAAATTAGGAACAATTCACGATAATATGTTAAAATATACTTCATTAATTTAACTGTTTTTAGGGTTCCGTACCAGAAAGGTGCCAATGGGACCCTATTACTAAGCCTCCGTTGTCCGTCCGTCCATCCGTCCGTCTGTCTGTCGGCGGGCTGTATCTCTTGAACCGTATCTTCTTCTCAATCGTTCACTGTTGACAGAGTGGTCGTAGCTATGAATTCTTCACTGCTGCTCGTGCGATCTCCCTCCCGTAATAGGTAGAGAGTTATAAAAAGCAAGCTATCTCTGTACCGAATTTCGTCAAAATCGGTAGAACGGATGGGCTGTGAAAGGCTAGCAGACAGACAGACACACTTTCGCATTTATAATATTGTAGTATGGATATGAATTTCTTATGTACATGTGCTCTTAAAATTTCACTATCATTGTATTTGTACGAGCTATAAGTAAGTAATTAAGTAAAATTATGTAAAATAGTAAAGTTGGCCTTGACTTTGAGTCGGCAAACGGCATGACGTCTGAAAGTAGTTTACACATACGAATGAGTTAACTAGTTACGTGAGCCCAGGTAACAGCTTCATTATGCAAGACAATCTGCCGAGAGTGCCGAGCGTGACGGACGCAGGCAGCGCTTCCCGGCACGACATCCACTACTGGCGTCTGATGCTTTCATAGAGACACTGGAGCATCTTCTTTAGACGCTTGAAGGACTAGTCTATAAGCCTAACAATTTCCTGAATCGAAATATGGTTTGCACGCTCCCACAATATTTTTACATATATAGCAGCTGAGTACCATAAAAAATTTAAAGATTTTATTTTACTAAGCACTAATTGCGGATAGCCTAATGGTTAGGACGTCCGGCTCCTGATCGGAGGTCGGGGGTTCGATCCCGGGCACGCACCTCTAAGTTATGTACGTTTTAAGTAATTAAGTATCACTTGCTTTAACGGTGAAGGAAAACATCGTGAGGAAATCTGCATGCCTGAGTTCTCCAAAATGTTCTCAAAGGTGTGTGAAAGTGTGAAGTCTACCAATCCGCACTTGGCCAGCGCGATACGGCCATGCTCTGTAGTGAGCCGGCGGCGATGGACTGGATTGAGTAGCAGTGCACAAGTACACCTGTGTTAACGCCCTCGTGACCGGAGTCATACGGCAGAACTCGTTACGGGAAGTAACGCTATTATAGTTACGGTAACTCAAGCTGTTTGCGGTTAGGGCACTGTGCCCTGCTCAGTGCTCAGTGCTCCCCCGAGACCAGTCCAATGTGGGAATCGCGCAAGGGACGATTTATGCTAACACGCGGCGGGCACGAGCCGTGCCACGTACGAGGCACAGATTCAAAACATTACGAACATTTTATATGAAGCAATCTGTGCTTCACCGTGTGCGACAGGTCTAGCTAAGATGCGACAATAAGACTCAGAAAGTTTAATACATATATATTTTCCTACTAAAAGGTACAAAGAGCTAAACGGTCAGACTAAGGCGGAAGTTAACTTTTGTCTTGTTATTATATTCTAAACAATTACTATTAGCTAGTAGGTGGCAACTGGTAGTGCTTTATATGGATTTTTCTTAGTTATGCTATCGCACGTGAATTATTTGAGGCGCTTACTGTCTTAAGCATCTCAGTTCGTCAAGGTTTCACTAGGTGTCCGTGCCTCGTCCGCGCCTCGTACGTGGCTCGACTCGTGCCCGCCACGTGTTAGCATAATTATCATCCCTAAATGTGTATGTTCCTTGGGCACCAAGTGCACTAACTTGCGCAGCGCGCGGTTGGACACGATAAAGTCGGAACTATGGCGATGTAGAAGTTTTTACGACAAGTTCAGATACTTATCTTTTGCAGATCCCAACAGATTTCTGTCGTAATGTTCCTACCATAGAAATTGTAAGATTTTGTAACTTAACTCAAGTTATAGTTACAGTCAATAGAGTAAAAAAAAAAAAAATTAAGGTTATTAAAGATTTTTGAAACGATAGGCTTCCTATTTACTAATATTTAGGTAGTTGAATAAAACCTTAGCTGAGTACTAAAAACTGACTTTACTACTTCCATTGAGTACAGATTTTTTATTGAAATAAATAAATGAATGCTTCAACTATTGTTTTTGGTTCGTTTTTGCGAAGTGGCTCTTAAATACGTCTACTCGAGAACTGCGCGTAAATACTGCAGGGTGAAAATAAAGTATTGTCTCAACACAGAATGGGGCACAGTGCTTTGTTGCTTTATGAATTATGCATTTCGCATTCGACTGGAGCACAAAGGATTCCCATTAGCAGCGCATGAGAGTGTGAAGTGTGAACTGTTGGGTTCACTACATCCAAGCGGAGGAATGGAGATGTGCAGGCTGCAGCGCCCCGCAGGCACAATGGACTCGGGACCCGTCAGACGGGTGCAGCCGATCAGAAACTGGCCTCATTTACAAATTACTTGTGAAGACTTTTTTTTTATTCTGATAGGTATCTACAAGTTCTTGACTGCGATCTCACCTGATGGTAAGTGATGATGCAGAAGCGGGCTAACTTGGCTAACTTGTAGGTGCCTAACTATACAATATATAAATAAAAAAAAAAAAAAGCCTTTATTCTAATACGTTACAAATAATTTAAATAAAAAATTTAAACAATCTTACATTTCGTTTCCCTTAGTCCATTAGCAATCAAATTAGCAATCCAATAATAATAATAATAATTCATATTTTAAGTATAATTTTATTCTTTTTTCCCTTCATAAAGTTGTCATTAAATCATAAATACAGATACAATGATTATTATTATTAAAATTAATATTAACAAATTACTACAATTCTAAATCATGTCAATAATAATAGAGGTATACCTATACCTTGACCTCTAACTATACAATATATACAGAGTGGTTTTAAGGCCTGGCAACCCTAGTCGTGACTCGTGACCAGCTTTCTCGCGTTCAGGATAAGCTGCGCTGATGTCATTTATTTATGAGGCAACCATAACTAGGCTATGACAGTGAGCAGGTGTGGCGACCAGTTTCGCGTACTTCCAGCCGCTGGTCGTGACTTGCGAGGTGATGAGGTCGTCCCGGAGTCACGTCACGCTGCCGAGTCACAGCACAGGCGGTAGGCACTCGAGATGGGTGACGCGCCACGCAAGGTCGACGGCCGCCCGTTCCACGCTGCCTTGCACTTGGTGACTACTAGCAACTGTGCGATTACAACGTCTAAGGCGCAACGCACACCGACAGAGTGGAGTGGGACCTAAGCTCGGTGTCGTTTTTTTTAAATATAAAAAAACGAGCAAACGGGCAGGTGACCACCGCCGGTCGGATGGTGGAGTGATACCGCCGCCCATGAACATTTGCACCACCAGAGGAACCGCCAATGCGTTGCCGACCTTTCAGGATGATAACTCAAAGTAAACAATGGGCTGGAGGTGCGGCGCGCGTTCCGTGAGCCTCCTCCGAACTCCTGACAATAACTTCAAGTGTACGACAACATCCACAAAGCCGATTTCAACTTGTTATCAATAGAAGACTGCTCCACTCTTCAAAATGAAACTGGCCAAGTGGGAGTCAGACTCGCGCATCGAGGATTCCGTACCACATAATTTTTTTTGTGATGTAACCACAAATTCATGGTTTATTTTTTTATTTTGTCCTTTACTTGTGCTATAAGACCTACCTACCTGCCAAATTTCATGATTCTAGGTCAATGGGAAGGACCGTATCGGTTTTCCTGACAGACAGACAGACAACAAAGTGATCCTATAAGGGGTTCTTTTTCCTTTTGAGGTGTACCCCTAAAAATGAAAATATAAAACGTACTGCCAGAGGTGTTATCTGACACCCTGCTGCACTGTTGGTGCTTGGGTGGTGGGTGGTGGGTGGGCTTTGTTCAGGTTACAGCACTGTGCAGCATTGTGCAGCACCATTGTGTGCTAATCAGCTCAGCTGCGCCATTGTACCCGGACGCGCAAACGTTCAACATTTAAATGTCAAATGAGGTGCGGAGATATCTACGAGCTAAATCTGTTGTCTCTATTTTTACACTACTGCCCAAAAAAGGAGTGCAATGTTTTAAGAGTTCATGTAATGCATGTACAGTAAGCGGCAGGAAGTAATGTGCATCAACCTTTAGAAGAGCGTTGTCTCTGTCACTCATACCTATATATGTATATGACTTGTTGTTCTCAACGACAGAGACAATGCTCAACAAATCTGCTGTCTCCTTTTGAAGGTTGGTGTACATTACTTTCTGCCGCTTACTGTAGCTATGTGAGTTTCTTTATTCCACCATAACTTTTAAATGTCTGCACAGATTTGGATTTTGGATGTGTGAGGTATCCTTACATCCAGTAGCCAGTGTGTGTGTCAGTAGTTGTAGCCAGTGTGTGTGTCAGTAGTTGTAGCCAGTGTGTGTGTCAGTAGTTGTAGCCAGTGTGTGTGTCAGTAGTTGTAGCCAGTGTGTGTGTCAGTAGTTGTAGCCAGTGTGTGTGTCAGTAGTTGTAGCCAGTGTGTGTGTCAGTAGTTGTAGCCAGTGTGTGTGTCAGTAGTTGTAGCCAGTGTGTGTGTCAGTAGTTGTAGCCAGTGTGTGTGTCAGTAGTTGTAGCCAGTGTGTGTGTCAGTAGTTGTAGCCAGTGTGTGTGTCAGTAGTTGTAGCCAGTGTGTGTGTCAGTAGTTGTAGCCAGTGTGTGTGTCAGTAGTTGTAGCCAGTGTGTGTGTCAGTAGTTGTAGCCAGTGTGTGTGTCAGTAGTTGTAGCCAGTGTGTGTGTCAGTAGTTGTAGCCAGTGTGTGTGTCAGTAGTTGTAGCCAGTGTGTGTGTCAGTAGTTGTAGCCAGTGTGTGTGTCAGTAGTTGTAGCCAGTGTGTGTGTCAGTAGTTGTAGCCAGTGTGTGTGTCAGTAGTTGTAGCCAGTGTGTGTGTCAGTAGTTGTAGCCAGTGTGTGTGTCAGTAGTTGTAGCCAGTGTGTGTGTCAGTAGTTGTAGCCAGTGTGTGTGTCAGTAGTTGTAGCCAGTGTGTGTGTCAGTAGTTGTAGCCAGTGTGTGTGTCAGTAGTTGTAGCCAGTGTGTGTGTCAGTAGTTGTAGCCAGTGTGTGTGTCAGTAGTTGTAGCCAGTGTGTGTGTCAGTAGTTGTAGCCAGTGTGTGTGTCAGTAGTTGTAGCCAGTGTGTGTGTCAGTAGTTGTAGCCAGTGTGTGTGTCAGTAGTTGTAGCCAGTGTGTGTGTCAGTAGTTGTAGCCAGTGTGTGTGTCAGTAGTTGTAGCCAGTGTGTGTGTCAGTAGTTGTAGCCAGTGTGTGTGTCAGTAGTTGTAGCCAGTGTGTGTGTCAGTAGTTGTAGCCAGTGTGTGTGTCAATAGTTGTAGCCAGTGTGTGTGTCAGTAGTTGTAGCCAGTGTGTGTGTCAGTAGTTGTAGCCAGTGTGTGTGTCAGTAGTTGTAGCCAGTGTGTGTGTCAGTAGTTGCAGCCAGTGTGTGTGTCAGTAGTTGTAGCCAGTGTGTGTGTCAGTAGTTGTAGCCAGTGTGTGTGTCAGTAGTTGCAGCCAGTGTGTGTGTCAGTAGTTGTAGCCAGTGTGTGTGTCAGTAGTTGTAGCCAGTGTGTGTGTCAGTAGTTGTAGCCAGTGTGTGTGTCAGTAGTTGTAGCCAGTGTGTGTGTCAGTAGTTGTAGCCAGTGTGTGTGTCAGTAGTTGTAGCCAGTGTGTGTGTCAGTAGTTGTAGCCAGTGTGTGTGTCAGTAGTTGTAGCCAGTGTGTGTGTCAGTAGTTGTAGCCAGTGTGTGTGTCAGTAGTTGTAGCCAGTGCCACTGCTATAAAATTTTTGAAATATACCCCGATTGTCATCTCGACCTGTCGAAAATGTTAAGTGAGTACTTAACTATGCTTACAATAAATGCTGATATTTTACACAACTCTCTGCACACTGATAACAGATTGTGATTAATAAATTTTACACAACTCTCTGCACACTGATAACAGATTGTGATTACAATATAATTTGCAATGTTTGCACTTTGCAGCGCAGTGGCAGTGAACATTTAATATACAAAGTGGAGTATTCAGTGAACATTACACAAACCCTACCAGTTCACCTTGCAGCTCACTTTCTATTAGCAATACTTTGCCCAACATTCAGTACTGAATACCACTTTGAGATTAGTTATTTTGATCTTTCATGGTTTTGATGTAGTCCAATTCCCTTAAGCACCTCTTCCCATTCCTTCCAAATTTTGGAGTGAATAATTCAAAAATTTTAGCAATTTAAAATTGAAAAATATGAATAGGATCATTAAAATTAAGGAAATATTTTTGTGCTCGCTTCGCTCACGCTTGTACATATTTCATAAATGATTTATTTTTCATTAATAATTTCCTTGAAGTGTGAGTAAAATAAAAACTATAAATATTATTCATTGTCTAGAAAGATGACCTCATTTACTGATGCTCACCGTGGCCTCCAATGAGCTGTCTGCTTCTGGAATCTAGATCCAGGTCCTTAACTTAACCCCTGTGTCAGACTGACTGTTGCTGGTTTATTGTGTTTGCCACTATACAAGAGTTATTTCAGCTTGCTGCATCACAACAGAAGTAAGTGTTGCTTACCTTCAGGATAGGCCTGCTTGTTGGCGATAACGTCGATGATGACGTGCGTGGAGTTGTAGAGGTGGCCCATGGCCCGCATGTCGAACTCCACGCTGGCCACGTAGCTCGCGTTGATGACCGGCTTGGAGTAGTTGACGGCCGCCGTCTGCAGCACGCTGGACGTGCCCTCGCGCAGGTGCTCCGTGATGTTGGACAGCCACGCCTGCCCCGCCGCCGCGCCGCCGCCCAGCGCCACGCACAGCACCGCACACCACAACATAGCGCCGCCCTTACCACGACAACCACATAATATTCCTACCACCCTACCACCGCACTCCCAACATATTCGTGCACGTTCAACTATTTTCCAGGGTAAACTTTTTGTTTGCAAAACAAACACACAAAGATACCCGCTCACAAAACATAAATAAACACCAATAAGGTCACTCCGCACTCACAAGTCACAGCCGATTCGATACAGATTGGACGTATTTTTTTTTATATTTTATGAACCTAAAACGGCGTGTTCGTATTAATTTAAGTAAGTTCTCTCAACTCTTTTGAGTTTAAGTCATAATTTTCGTGATTTATTGAATTGTCTTTGTCGTTTCACGAAAATATGAAATAAAAGCGACGAACAAGTCCACCCGGTCGATGGACTGAACAATGAATGACATAGAGTATCAAAATAGTAGAGGTATTGTTGCAGTGCGGATGACAGAATACGTACAAATCGATTCCCACTCAAAATCGATTCATCAAACATTCAACAATTCATGCATCCATTAATTGCTACTTGTGTTGATATTTTATTGCATTCTGAACAAAAATTAGTATGATGATGTGGAAAATTCTGTTATAAAAAATCTCTATAAACTAAATTGAACTTGCGGTAAAGCAGACTTACCTGTCTGATTTACCGCAAGGAACATTATAAAATGGATAGCTATGAATTTAGATTTGAGACGTCTTGTCATTTAATTTAATTTAGTCTAGTTTAGAGATTGGTACCTACTTATTCTGATGGCAACTAAATTTTACAGTAGTTAGTTCATCTTTTTCTTACCAATGTAATCAGAAAAGGGCAGATATACCTACTTACTCTAATTTAAAATTGTCAAACCTCGTGATTTTCATGTTTCTATTATTCATAGTGTTGAAAGTTGTAAATATTCATTTTCCGTCATCTTTAAAAATATTAAAAAGAAAAAGATGCAGATAATTAAGTACTCTAAAAGTTTAGAAATAGATATTTATTCAGAATTGACCCCAAAGACCACAAAGTCTTAGTTCGAAAACATGACCCCTGTATTGCATAGTACACTGAAGTTGATGATACTTGACTTTAGATCGCTAAGAATCAGTTTGAGTTTCAACTGCAACAACACATATTTTATGATTTTTGTACAAAACAAGTGAATAACAAAAACAAACTAACTAAAATAGAAAACGATCTGTACATAGTTACTCGATACAAATATCGATGTTGTCTTTTTGTTTCTAGCATTAAAGTACTCTGTGCTTTAAGTGTCGCTGTCATACGCGCTGTCATAGACAGTTGAAACCACAGATTAAATTAGAAATAGAAGCATACGGGCTACGGCATAGAGAAAATAATCAAAAAATAATATTTTAGCACTTTTTCAAAAAGTTTGTCGGTTTGCAGCAGTTTATTCTAGCCTTCAAATAAGCCAAGCTAAGTTGATTCATAGCTCCATGCCTCAATCTACATTATAGTCAATTAGGGATCCGTATCTCCAAAGGAAAAAGAAACCCTCATACTTTATAGTATCCCTTCGTTGTCTGTCTGCATGTCCACACCGCCAAGGAATTCAAACCCTATAGGGTACCTAGGTACTTCCCGTTGACCTAGAGTCTAGACTCTAGAGGCAGGTAGTTTGCAGCATATCTTATAGCACAAGTAAAGGAAAAATTCAAAAACCGTGAATTTGTGGTTACATATAAAAAAGTGGTATTTGTTGTACGATGGTACGGAACCCTTCTTGTGCGAATCCGACTCGCACTTGACCGGTTTTAGGGTTCCGTACCTAAAAAGCAAAAAATGAACCCATAGGAGCACTTTGTTGTCTGTCTCTGTCCGTCCGTCTGTCTGTCTGTCTGAAACCATAAATTTGTGGTTACATCACAAAAAAATTATTTACTAAATCACATATAGATGGCGCAGTTCGTCAACTATTTGCAGCGTTTTACATAAAAGTATTAGGTCTGTATATCTTGTACGATGGTACGGAACCCTTCGTGTACGAGGCGGACTCGCACTTGACCGGTATTACCTACATGTTGGTGATTCCGATCGAGAGGATATACACTGCACTTGTGAGCAATAAAACTTAGGTAGGTATATGTTGAGGCTACTGATTAGCACTCAGCAGAACTGTTATGTTGAGCCTACTGATTAGCACTCAGCAGAACTATTATGTTGAGCCTACTGATTAGCACTCAGCAGAACTGTTATGTTGAGCCTACTGATTAGCACTCAGCAGAACTGTTATGTTGAGCCTACTGATTAGCACTCAGCAGAACTGTTATGTTGAGCCTACTGATAGCACTCAGCAGAACTGTTATGTTGAGCCTACTGATTAGCACTCAGCAGAACTGTTATGTTGAGCCTACTGATTAGCACTCAGCAGAACTGTTATGTTGAGCCTACTGATTAGCACTCAGCAGAACTGTTATGTTGAGCCTACTGATTAGCACTCAGCAGAACTATTATGTTGAGCCTACTGATTAGCACTCAGCAGAACTGTTATGTTGAGCCTACTGATTAGCACTCAGCAGAACTGTTATGTTGAGCCTACTGATTAGCACTCAGCAGAACTGTTATGTTGAGCCTACTGATTAGCACTCAGCAGAACTGTTATGAAATTAAGCTTAGTATGAATTGTATCGGAAAAAATAATACAACATCAAACATTTATAAATCTATTTATTTTTCAATAAGATGTGAAATTTATCATGAAACCTATTATTAAGTTTTATTCTTACAAAAAAGTATTCTTGCAAAAATAGTTAATCAATAGCTTAACAATAAATAAACAATAGTTCTTACATATTATTTTGAATAATTACCTATATACTATGCAATACTTAAACATTTTAAATAGATGCCTTAGTTTATTAATACTAGATTTCCTTAGATCAAAGATCATGTTGTACCTACCTACTACATCTACACATGAGAGTACAAGAAACACGCTTAATATTTTAGTTACCTATTCAAAACATTTGACTCGCATTCTTACAATAATCAGTTATGGTAACTCTTTGGTTTTGTACCTAAGTATTACTTAATTATTATTAAAATTGAACAAGAGGCTATTAGGCGTCACGAAAAGTGCCTCTGGATGACGCTACGTACTGGAGACTCCTCGGTCTGGTCTAAGAACTTCGTGTGTGGGAGATAGAGCGTCGGACGCTCCTTCTGGACGCAACGTACGTGACACGGCTCGAAAAAACTCTTACGTACCAAGTGGGGAAGTCAATTTTATAATAATGTGTCAGTCAGTGGTAGTCAGTCGGGGTCACACTTCCTCGTGCGCGGGGCTCTTGTCGAGCAGCGGCAGCGTCTCGGGCGCCGCGGGCGCGGGCGCGCGCGGCGGGGGCTGCGCCGCCAGCGCCAGCGCGGCCGCCAGCGAGCGCGCCGCCAGCGCGCGCGCGTCCAGCCGCCGCACGCGCTGCAGCACCTTGAGCGCCTCGGGCCCCGCGTCGTACAGCACCAGGTGACGACCCTGCTCTTCCAGCTCTTCTATCAGCCGCTCTAATACCTGGAACATGTCATACGACACTATGATGGTAGGCTCGTTTAGGACAATGAGCGGGCGGCTGCGATATAGTGCCTAACTATCGTGTACACTATTTCTAAACTACACAAAATTGACAGGTATTTCAAGTGCTATCCTCTTCCGCACAGAGCATAATGAAAGGGATAGCTGAAATAGCTTGTTGGATAGAAGCAGCCGTTCTTTGCGAAAGTCTATGATATAGGTACAAGGAACCACAAGTTTAATTTGCTAGGTATAATCCCCAAAATAGACAAATATGTATGGTACATCGCGCAGCATAAGATATGCACCACCACCCGCCTTTCCACTACTAGAAAAGCAGGGAAAACAAGCAATACACCCCACCAGGCCACCAACACACAACACCACAGAACACTATCAAGGTAGGTACATTTCACTCCGACACCAGAGCATCCTCAGGAGATGTAGACTCCAGAATGCACAGTTTGAGACCCTTGTATAAGAAAGGGATAGCAATACATTTAAACCTGTTATAGTTTAGTTTAAACATGATTTACCTACTTATCTAGATACATTACACGTGCAATGAACCTGGTGTTACACAAAGTGCGGGCACACCGCACACCGCACACCGCACACCGGCCACCGCACAGGAGCCAGTACATCGTGAACACGCTTGGATGCCAAGTCATAACACTCATCCGTGGAGACTAACTCTGACAAAAGGACCGCAAGTGACATCACCGCGACGACGCTTGCCCCCTGCCCTGGATCGTAGCCCAGCCCAGTTCCCAACATCACATCAAATATTTGAGAAGAGCAACCGCCGAGTTTATTGTTGGTTCTTCTCGGTAGGAAAGGCATTCCGAACCAGTGGTAGATGCATCCGACTATTCGAAACTACCTACTAGTAAAAGTTTATTTGAATAAAAAAGATTTTTATTTTTTTTTATTTTTATTTTACTAAGGTCCAAGTATTGTTATGATAAGTAATATTTCCCGCATACAAAAAGTCCATATTTTGTGAACAGTTTGTCTGGAAGAGCAATTACCTGCACGGCAGTATGGTCGAGCAGCGCCAGCGTGCCGCAGTCCACCAGCACGGCGCGGTGCTCGGGCGCGGCGCGCGACGCCAGCGCGGCGCGCACGGCGGCCGCCGCGTGCTCCGCGTTGACGTACACCAGCGCGCGCCGCAGCCGCACGCGCAGCACCGCGTCGCCGCTGGCCTGCGGAGACAGCACTAGCAATCAGCTTGTGACACAAACACTCCACCGACAACAACGACCGTAGTCGGCGTGTTGTGCAGCTCCATACGACAACTACGATTCAAAAATAATATCATGAAAAACCAACTCTGCTGACCTTCAACCTGCGTAATGAGTGATTCATCGATTTATTTCATGGTACGAAGTTATGAAAGGGAGTCCTGACAATTCAGTGTCTGTGCCGTTCCGCAGTTGACCTCAAATCTCACGCAGTGGGGAATTTATGTTACACTATACACGGATATGTTACTTATGATTCCCTAATCTCTGCGCTAGGATACTGGATAACCTGTATTATAGAGGGTAGACAGATGGAGACGTTTCGATCATGTTTTTCTTCTTTATACTTAGTGTTTTTTCCAGATTTGGACGCTGTCCGTCCGTTGCACGTGAGACGACTGGTGCTGCTCCTCGCCATTGCAGTCAGATAAACTCTCTCCAGAATCAAACAAATCCAAGTCGGCAAAAAGTATTCCCGATATGCCTCACATTTGTGTACACCCACACGTTGAAGAGATTCTACGCCTCTCACCTTATCCTTGGCCAGCAGCAGCTGCGGCGGCCGCAGCAGATCCCTCAACAGCACAGCGAGACTGGCCAGCGCCCCGCCCAGCACGGCCGCCTCCACGCCCAGCGTCACTCCTGCCGCTAGCGTCAGCAGAGCGACACAAGCCTCGCGCCGGCTGCTGCGCCACAGCGCGATGACGCCGCTCACGTCGATCTGGCGAATACGGACCAAACATTTCCGAATCCATTTTTTATAATAAAAATTGATTGGAACACCCCACTGAGTTACTAAGAAATTTTCAAATTTTTCTAGTCAGGCAATCCAGTTGGTTTTTAGCACAATCTTGCAACCTACCAGCACTGCTGCCTTGGGTAGTAAAAAAGATTTATTATCAAACCATTTCGGACTCTTGGACTGAAATTAGTTGAATTAATTTTCGGAGCTTACGTCCGGTGGTTCCAATACATTTCCTCAACCGCAGCACACAAACTGTTTGACCTGAACTTTGAAGTGTTGAGGTAAACTGCATTAAGTTGACATCAGATTTATTTGGTGCCCTTTTCGATTCTATAAAATCGATCAAGTCGATCGACGTATGTCTGAGAACTCCACATAATATACTTTGAGATGTTCTTACCATGAATACGACGGCACAGATGAGCACGGAGGACAGGCACGCCTTGGGGATGAAGAAGAAGTATTGCGTGAGGTAGTTGAGAGCCAGCAGGGTGATAATGCCTGAAAACAAATTGTACCCTTGGCGTCACTTGAAGAGCGACACATCAATAATAAAGTCGTTGTAATCGGTCAGAACTTGTAGGCTAAGCCACTGAATGCGAATGGCGCATGAGAGGACGAAGCTTGATGTGTTGTTCAGACCGAGTCGGCGCCGCTCGCGATGCCAACACCCACAAAGCTCACGCCGTCACAAAGACCCGTGACATTGTCCACAAGAGGATCATTCACCCTCGGGGGATCACGAGCTTTAGTAATGGTTCAGTCCCACTGTCTTGATTTGACAAAGTATGATTCGTGATATCGCGAATTGACTGGCCGCCGTCTGTCATACCGTCCCGTTAATTTGTGCAAATCCAAGTGTAGTTCGGTGTTGGGTCAGCATTTGCCGAATCCTGATAGTGGAGCCGTGTCATAACAGACGCAAAGAGAGATAGACAGAGAAGGACAGCGAGGAAAAGAAAGAGAAAATAATACTAACCGGAGTAGAGTCCGGCGGCGGGCGTGCGCACGCCGGACGAGTGCGAGACGGCGGAGCGCGTGAAGGCGCCGCACGTGGGCATGGCGCGCACGAAGGCGCCCACGATGTTGCACACGCCCAGCGTCAGCATCTCCTGCGTCGCGTCCACGCGCCCGCCCACGGCTGGCAACACGGGAATAAGTAAATTAATAAAGGTCTATTTAACTAATAATACAAGGAAAAAATACAGCTGCCTCAACTCAGCGTAATGCTGCAGTATTTGTCTGATTTTGTGTCGAGCGTCACGATACGACACGACAGGAAAGCATTGTTTAGGTCCATTTACATAACAAACGGTTAAAATTTAACGCGCGTGGAAACGTCACCTAAGGCCCTTACGTGCTGCCATTCCGAAAACAGAATTACTCGCTAATATTTTCGAAAAAAATCGGTCTTAATAATATTCCTCTGGTAGAAGGGTACGGATAGTGTTCAGTACTCACTGAAAGCCTTGGCGATGGCGATGTTGGCCAGCACCATGACGAGCGGCAGCACGGCTAGACCGGAGCCGAGGCGCTCCACCATCTCGAAGAAGCCCAGGGTCTGGTTGCCCATCGTCGTGCTGAACGGGGGCAGGCCGAACTTGGGCAAGCCAGACTCCACTTTACCTGAACACATAGGTCTGAGTTACGACTGAAAATGGATTAAATCTATCTTCGCTCATCAAATTAAAGGGATTTTTTAAAGTGAAAAAATATCTGATTCCACGACTTCAAAAAGCTTTTCTTTGTTAAAATCAGTCAAGTGGTTGACGTAGAAATAATTATAATCAGGCAAGCACACTCTCGGAAGGGAGCAGAATTTCGCGAATTTTCTGGCATGGCTACAGCCGGCGCGTGCCAGACCTTCATCCATACTAATATTATAAATGCGAAAGTGTGTCTGTCTGTCTGCCTGCTAGCTTTTCACGGCTCAACCGTTCAACCGATTTTGACGAAATTTGGTACAGCGATAGCTTTCATCCCGGGGAAGGACATAGGCTACTTTTTATCCCGGAAAATCAAAGAGTTCCCACGGGATTATTAAAAACCTAAATCCACGCGGACGAAGTCTAGTCGCGGGCATCATCTAGTTATTTTATAAAAGCTGAAAGTTTCTCTGCGTTTTGTCTCCAACACAGGAAGGAACAATCAGCGACTATGAAGTTTTGATCATGGCGGCTGGCTCTCTCTCTAATAGACATGTTGCAGTACTAATATTGCCGGAGATAAAGTGCTAGACCATTCAACTAGGTATTTAATTATAATTATGTACCTATTTATTTAATTGTATGAAATTGAACCATTGTGTAATAAATAAATAGTATAATTTTACTTTATTATTTAGATACGGAAGCCAAATGACAGTTGAACATGAACGATTATATTATAGTTAGACTAGCGAGGTCGCACTCGATGCCGCTGTTGATATCGAGTTATCCAATTAGTAACCAACCGATTTTAAAACAAACAATAAACAAAGAATATAAAGATTCAAAATACTAAGCACATAAGCGATGATAGCTCACTGGTGGAGATGTCGGCCTCGTATTCGGGCATCGAGGCACGCACCTCTAACTTTTCTGATTTTTTGCGTTTTAAATAATCAATTAAATAAGTATCATTTGCTTTACCGGTGAAAGAAAACATCGTTAGGAAACCGGCATGCCTGAGAATTCTCCATAATGCTCTCGATGTGTGAAGTCTGCCAATCCACACTTGACCATCGTTGGACTACGGTCAAACCCTTCTAATTCTAAACGGAGACCCGTACTCAGTAGTGAGCTGGCCATGGGTTGTTGATGATAATGATGATGAATAAAAATAAATGATTCAGATTTCAGATAAAATGCAGTTGTGACGGACGGCTACATTATAGGGTTTCCTTTTCACGTCAGGTCAAGTCGGAGGCATACCGGAGAGCTTGAACAGCGGCTGGGCGGCGTCGTAGGTGCAGTAGGCGGCGGTGGACGCCCCCAGCACCACCAGCGCGTTGCGCGCGATGGACACCAGCCACAGCAGCTTCTTGAGCCGGTGCCGCTTGGCACCCACCGGGAGGTCCTTCAGCTTCTGCGGACGACCAGAACATTGTACGTTTTACTCTAAAAAGTATTAGTGCGTGTAACCTTTATGTGGAACACCCCGGCACCCCGGCACCCCGGCACCCCGGCACCCCGGCACCCCGGCACCCCGGCACCCCGGTCCCCAACTGAAGCAATATCGTACTCCGTCTCGCTCACTCATATTATAGGCAATAATACGCGCTCGGCGCTGCCCAGCCAATACTCCGAAGTGCGGCAGCGACGACGGAGAAGAGGACGCGGAGAGCAGGAAGAGGAAGAGGAAGGAAGCGAGGAGGATGACGACGACGCGACGAGCTCAGAGGAGGGAAGCGAGAGTTAGGTATCCAGATACGCAATGACAGGAGAGGATGTGGGAAACAGGAGATACCACGAACGGCGACGGGAATCTCCCGTATCTGTGACGTCTGCCCCAGAATGGGGAGAGTGACATAATGGGGACAAGGAAGCAGAAAGGAAAGAACTTGTAGGGAGTCAAGAAGGCGCCCCGGGAAAGAGCCACCGAGCAAGTACCGAACGGGCACCCTCCCGCGTTTCGGCCCATATACCCGCAAGGTTGGTGGGGCCATGGGTGGTGGTGGGTTGCCCAGCCAATAAGGTGGCTCGTTTGTTTTTTCAATTTAATTTTTAACTAATGAAGGTACGTGTTTTCCTCCTCCTCGTCAGACAAACGATCATATCAATATCACCCCATATGCTTCCTCAATCTGTGCAAATAAATGAAATGAACTGATTATAATAACAATATTATGTTTAGCTTACAATTGTAAGACCTAGTGTGTAAAAAGATTATTCAAGTAGGTACATAAATCACCGCTTATCATTATCACGAACTTTTTATGTTTAATTTATTAGTTTCCGTGCGGTTTTCGTTCTAGGTAGGTACAGTAATGACGATATACAGAATATATGCCTACCTTACTAACCTTCATCTTTACTTGTTTTTAAAAAAATGTGGTTTTACCTGACGACCTATTCAATCAATATTTATTGCGTGGCCCTTCCTGATCTCATAGACGTACCCAGCGATGAGCCAGCAGTGATTTGGCAGGTTCAACTAGCATTTTAAGGAGATCTCGGAACCCTTTCGGAACCTCCTTCACGCTGAGAGTTATCGAGTTAGATGGGGTTTTAGTTCTACAAGAATCTGGTGAAACCCAGTTGGTTAGGTGCAGAAGAATTCTCGTCCTCTTTGCTTCAATAACATCAGCATAACATAACAACAGCGCGCGCAGCTTGACTTACGAGTATCTAAGCACAAGCGGCAACAGGAGAACTGCCACCTAAAAACCTGGTCGAGGCAAAAGGTACAAAATTTCCACGCGATAAATAATGTTGAATTTGTCGCTTTTGTTCCTCTAGGGATCTGCTTATTTTTAATTTGATAACATTCCTATTTACTGAAACTTCTACCATATCCCGCCGAGTGACTGTGAGCTTTCTCCTGGGGTCCATAGTTAGCGACTAAGTATGTCTCAAAGTCATATGTCATCACGGGCAAAACTTCTTCTTCTCGAAGTCTTGTCTTCTGGCACTGAGAAATTTTGGTCGAGAACTCTCGAAGGGACGCCGCTGTCCTGTCGAATTAAGTACGACGCGACGGCTGAACTCTTTGTCAATAATAGACTTGCCTAGGTCGGTTTAGGGAAGTCTCTACGAGAGAGTAGTCGAGGTTCCTTCGTTACTCACCCGCAGCGCCAGCAGCACAGCACAGCAGCCTGCAGCCAGCGCGCAGTCCGGCAGCCGCACGTGCCCCCAGTGCTGCACGATGAGGCGCACGTTGTCGAAGGGCGACTCCGCCACGAAGCTCAGCCCCAGCAGCCCCTTGAGCTGCGCCACCACGATGATCACCGCCGTGGCCGACGTGAAGCCAATCGTCACCGAGGGCGAGATCAGGTCTACCAGGAACCCTGGACGATGACGTCGAATTCGTTCATGCATAATACCATTGGTTTATTAGTTAAATACCGACTTCTTCCGTTTGATCGAATTCAAAAGTGGGTAGTTCAACTCGTAGGCAATCCCAAGACCCACTTAGCATAAGCTTTATGCTTAGTTAGAAAGTGAACAAATAATTCCGATGAAACTTTTAAAAAAGCACTCATGATCCAAGAAGTACACCTGCCACGTACAGTGTAACCACACAGTCACACTTCATCAGCGACAATATCCTTGAAGCCGACCCTTAGGTATCAGTATATACAAGGGAATGTTATCTATACACGTAGAGTTCTCAATAAACAAACAGGAATTCTGAACAATAAAAGCAGATTATTGAAACTTTTCGGCATTTAAACATACCTAAGTATCTACAGTTTGAAGTCTACCAAGTCATAATATCTGTAGGGAAATAGAAAAACGTTTAAGTGCTGATTCAGTTTTCCTATAGACTCTATCAATATATCTTACATAGTATGATAATTGTAAACAATGCTGCCAACATCTCAAGGTTCGAGTCGCGTTTAATTCAGTTGAGCATTAATTAAACATTTCCTAAACTAAGTATGTAAATATGATTAGATGCTTCTGTTACAGGTCTCTAGGTGTGTGGTGTAACGAGACGACAGCTTATCATTTATTGCTCTCAACCAGTTCAAAAAATACGGGTAAGTAGTTAAGTAAATAAAACTACATAGTTTAATTTATTTATTTGTTGGTAGATATTTGTATAACATAGAAATATACTCTAGATATGACAATGGGTTCGACTTGGGAACTTTTGTGCAAGTTTGGTGTATTCAAAATGAATTCTATTATTTTTCTCGTAAACTAGACACTTGCTTTGGAAATCGAATGCTGCTGAAACGTCTATTCTAAGAATCTAATGTGTGGTTTTATAAGAACCACGTACACGGCTTTCGTCTCGATTTTCTTAATCAGTTTCTCATACTTAACTCCTGAATCAAGTTTGAATTGTATGAAAAAGATATTTGTTTGAGAGAATTTAGCGGAACCCGTGGAACCGTGGGACGTCATTGAACAGTTCGATTCAATCTTTTTGGCGGCTGAGAAATTAGCTGTGACTGCGAGAGATGGTCTGCGCAAGTACAGTTACTCGTATGTTAGCAGTGACCCGAAGTATGTTATTGTGCCAAAAGTATCTTACGATAATATCTGTAGGTACAAGACGGTAACAGCCCGGACGTTCTGAGAGTTATCAGAATGCTTGGCCCCTGTGGCTGTATCGTAGAGCAAGGCGCGGTTTTCATGACTTCAGTGTTCACTGGCACATTAGAATATTAAAGAATGCTGTGCAAACATTTTGCTCTTCACGATTATTAATTGGTTTTGATTATAAAAAAACGAGTGTAACGTTTTCAGGATTTATGTATGTATGCGTGTGAGGTTCTTTACTCCACCATAACTCTCGAATGTCTGAACAGATCCGGATGTAGGTATAAGGTAATCATTAGAATCCTTACATCATTCAGAGTGACACTTGCCAAAAAAAATTTAATAGAGTTCAATATGATAACTGCAGTCATGTTTTTCAATTTATCATAAAACATGACGTGATATCGCATTAACCTGATTGCAGCATCAGAGCGCACGTGTGATGAGCACTCACCGAGCCTCAGCAGCCCCATCAGCAGCACGAGGCAGCCGGCGAGGAAGGTGAGCAGCACCACGCAGTCCACGGGCAGGTCGCGGCAGGTGTGCAGCGTCAGCAGCGCCATGAGGCTGGTGGGGCCGATGGACACCTCCTTGACCGTGCCCAGCGCCACGTACAGCATCGTGCCTGCGTACAACACATGCTCGTACAGCCAAGCTGACGGAACCCAGCCTTGTTGGATTACAAGTAGAGAGCTGAGCTGTGCTAGCGGCGGATGGGGAACAATAGGATGCGGCATAAGTAGGATGATATAAGTCCCGCAAATTGCTATTACGCTGGAACCATGTCTCATTAACATCGAAATGACGTCATTTTGACGTGAGCCGAAATAACAATATACCATCAGCTCGAAACTTCAGTCTAGTGCTGACGTCACTAAAATGGCGGCCACGCGCATTAGCAATTTGCGGGACTTAAAACAATAGACACCACAGCAATAATACTGGATACCCTGGATGGATGAATTATTGCCTGGTTCATGGAAGAAGATTGTAAGTACCTATACCTATCATCATCAACCTATCCTATATTTAAGCCACAGTCCACCACGCTCGTAAAGTAAGGATTGGCAGACTGATTGCACACACTTTTGAGAACATTATGCCGAACTCTCAGGCAAACAGGTTTTCCTTCACCGTTAAAGCAAGTGGTAGGTAATTCCTTAAAACGCACATAACTCCGACAAGTGAAAGGGGCTCGAGGTTAGAGATCGAAGCCCGGACCCTCCGACTGGAAGCCGACACCTGAACCACCAGGCTACAGGCTACCACCGCTTCATCCATCCATAGCATAAATAAAGGTTGAGGATGCCATGTCCATTAAAAAGTTACACCTACTTACGTAATATTTGAATAGGTACTTACCTACTTAATTTTTAGGGTTCCGTACATCAAAAGGAAAAACAGAACCCTTATAGGCTCACTTTGTTGTCTGTCTGTCAAGAAACCTACAGGGTACTTCCCGTTGCCCTAGAATCATGAAATTTGGCAGGTAGGTAGGTCTTATAGCTGACATTCGGGGAATAATCTGAAAACCGTAAATTTGTGGTTACATCAGACAAACAAAATTAAATTGTGGTCATGAACTAATAATTAGTATTTTCAACTTTCGAAGTGAGATAACTATATCAAGGGAGGTATCATTATGAAAGGTCTTCACCTGTACATTCTAAAACAGATTTTTATTTATTTTTATGCGTTATCGAATTATCGTCCAAAATGTCGAAAAAATACGACTGTAGTACGGAACTCTCGTTGCGCGAGCCTGACTCGCACTTGGCCGGGTTTTTTTTGTTTCAGTTATGATTAGGTAGGTAGAGTAGGTACTCGTCTTAATATTTTTTGTAAATGTGACTTGAATCTTGCTGCGAGTCTGTGGCCTGTGCGAACTGCGACGAAACACGGAACGTCTGATCTGGCGCGGGCGGGGGCGGGGGCGGGGGCGAGGGCGGGGTCACAGTGCACAATAATTAGTGTTTTTATCTAAAATTATGTACTTTAGATAAAAATTATTAAGTTTAAAGCTTCAAGTCACGATGTCCATTTGACATTTGAGAACATGATTACCTAAGTAGGTACCTACCTACTACTTATGATGTACGACTTAAGATCAAAATAAATATGCTAAGGTTTTTCTGTTTGTAGACAGACAGCAATCACTAAATAGCAGACCACAGCGGGCTGCGGGCTGCGGGGTCAGTCAGGCCGTTCCAAGCCTGTAGGTAAGTATTTAAGTATAAGACTAGGAGTCTGAGGCTTTCGAGCCTCTTTAGTAATATCACGCACCAGTATGGCACAGTCAATAGTGTCACTTACCGACGAACGCCGAGTACAGCCCGTACTGCACGGGCAGGTTGGCCAGCGAGGCGTACGCGATGCTCTGCGGCACCAGCGTCAGGCCCAGCGTGATGCCGGCCACGGCGTCCGCCACGGCCTCGACGCGGTCGTACCGCGGCGCCCAGCGCAGCACGGGCAGGCGCCGTCCGAGCGCGCCGCGCCAGCGTTGCTGCTGCAGCGAGCACGGGAAGGGGACTTCTTCCTCCTCCATCGACTGACGACCTTCTCCGACCCGAGCAGGAACTAGGTGATGTCGACTGGATCCAAGATCACACTCAACCCGACGGGCAGTTCAGAAACCTCGTTTAGTAACAAACGATACCGTAATATTTTAGTTCAGTAATGAAAAAGCTTGTAGTCTTCCACAGAAGAGCAGGGAGCAGGGAGCAGGGAGCAGGGAGCAGGGAGCAGGGAGCAGGGAGCAGGGAGCAGGGAGCAAGGAGCAGGGAGCAGGGAGCAGGGAGCAGGCAAGTAGAGCGTGTTGCCGCAGCAGCTGGCAAGGTAAGACCGCGCGGGTTGCCGCTTGCCGCAGGACTACCGAGATGCGTCTTGCTCATTATCTTTATGTCGGAGGGAACCCGTCCTCCGTCCTCCGTCCTCCGGGCGGCGCGCGGCGCGCGGCGACACGCGACGTCGCTAGTCGCTAGTCGCTGAGCAAACGACACGATACGATTGTGAATGTACCTATTGTGATAGTGTTATGTTAAGCTAACCTTTAACCTTCATCTACACCTAGTGATAAAATTGAAAAAAAAAAAAAAAAAAAAACTTCGGAGATGGAGAACAGAAATCCTCAATGGATAAGATCCGTGTAATAGCTTAGTAAACTGTACCTACTGCCTAGTAATTAGTAGGCACAGTACCTACTTACTTACCTACATGTATTCAAATACAACGGGGCCACTAAAATTGTTAAATAAAAAAAATAAAAAAAAATTGTTTACTTTTGTAATTTGTGGTTATTGAAGTCGGGTTTTTTTTATTAAATTTTTTTTCGTTTGTTGCTGAAATTAAAGGAACCTGGGCGGAACTGAACTCTGTAGGTACCTATTTATTATAGAGATAGCACTATTTTGATATCAGAATGAGAACTAAGTAGGTAGGTACCAAGGTGCCTGTGTAACGCTTGATCAAACACCCGTATCAAGGGTAGTACTAGGTTAGCTATTGTTTGCCGCTAGAGGTAGGTAGGTACTACTCAGTAAATAGTACTAGTTTAGCGTCCGGATGGGTATGGGGGGGAGACTAGTAGGGCATACATTTTTTATCGATTATAAGTTAGCCCTTGACTGCAATCTCACGTGGTGGTAAGTGATGATGCAGTCTAAGATGGAAGAGGGCTAACCTGGAAGGGATATGGCAGTTTTCATTAAACCCATGCGCCTTTGGTATGGGTATACCTCTTCCATGTTAGACTGCATCAGGACTCCATCACCACAACGCGAGATCGCAGTCCAGCGAGGTGATTCGCTAACTCAGTGCGTAACACTGAATGATAGCCACCGATCTCATTTTTTAATCCGTTGAAGGTTTTCTACGAAAAAATATTTGAATATCACCCAGTGAAGCAGCAATGTAGAACCAATCAACTTCGGTGGCAATGATTCAGTGTTAGTCACTGAGTTAGCGAATCACAGTAGAGCTAACTTGTATGTGTGTATGTCGTAAGTTGGTTACATATTTTGTGTGACGTCACCGCGTCACCGCGTCACCCGGTTCAGGGTCCTGGCTGAAGATCAGCGCTGTATGGTCTCGTGTATCGCAGCATACAGTGATGGCACCTCTCGGGTTGTGCCGCAACCCACACATGACAGTCTATTCCGGGGAACCGCGGCAACCAACTCTTAGCTATAACCTGTGATGTGTGCCACAGTTAACAAATAAACGTCTTTCTTTCTTTCTTTATTACCTATCGGAATAGAAAACAAAATGTTTGTATTACATACAAAAAGCCTCTACTGTGGTGTTCCGCCTACGGCGCGGCGCTACGAACTGGAGCCATCATTAGTGGGATTTGATTTATTCATATTTGCCGGATGAACAAAACAACAGTAAGCTGATATTGGATACTATGCAGATAGAAGAGAAGAATATCTTGTCCCTGATGGCTGTTTGTTGAAATTTATGACTTTTATTTGAATAATCACGTGCTTTTGAAATAAAAGTACTAAACACTAAGACTAAAGTTGCTGATAGCATCAACTTTATGTAAATATACGAGTTTAGAAGACGCGCCGGCGTTGTTCCGACGTTTGTTGGCGACAGGCGACAGGCGACAGGCGACAGGCGACAGGCAACAGGCAACATGTTACATGGCCGATATCATATTTTTTTGCTGTTTTACCTACTATGATAATAATTGTTTATTAATTCATGCTAATTTGAATTTTACAGATCATATCATTAGATTAAACACATCTTACTTTATGATTACAAAAATAAACAAACTCGTGGTCTCGGCTTCGCCCGTTCTCATTCCGTTTGTCTACCTGCTACTACAGTAGGTATGCGGCAGAAAATAATACACATCGACCTTTAGAAAGAGAGCGGTTTCGTAGAGCGTTGTCTCCGTCGTTGAGACCGACTGTACTGTACTAATCCTACTGCTAGTAGTAATTTGATTGTGTTTGCTACTACTGCAATAGTAGTAGAAGTAATTATTGTTCTTACTTTTCTATTTGTGATTCAAAGTGTAGTAACAGGATTGTTTTATATCCCTTATCTACTACTTCCTCTTCTCGAGTCGTCGGTCAGCCCAACCACCCAATACGGACAGCCCAACAGCTGGGCGGTAGCGTCGTCCGCACGCAGGTGCGCTCCGTGTCGTGTCCAGAGCACGTCGCTAAGGTTGCCCTGCACTCGCCCCCCCCCCCCTGCTCTGAGGCGGCAGGTGCAGAGCCCTGGAGGCAGTGGAGGCGATGTGTCTGCGCTTGAGTACATTGTTTGTTGTACTTTTCTACAACACCGAAATTATTGCAAGCTTTTCTGAATCTACCGAATAGATCGGTAAGACGCCCACTGCGCAGGTACAAGCTCACATATTGTTATATCTAACGTCAAAAAGTACTCCAAGTTACGGTAAATCGATTTTGATAAAAGTTAGTTGGTATTGGTACCTACCTAGGTACTTTTACCCAAATCTGCAGGTTGCCCGCTACCTTACCTACTGCAGACATCTGTGGCGTCTGTCTGTGACGCACGAACAGACTGACGATTACTCTCTTATGATACTTACCTAGTGGCGATAAATATTTATAACATGTAAATAATGCTAAATGTTATGGTTTTGTTGAAATTCTACACAATTTTATAGCTCATATCGGATTACGGATTGCGAAAATTAAAAACGTGTTTAATTGAAAAACATTACATATTTATTTGTAACCATAGACTCTACAATACTCGTTATTCTATATCACGTGTAAATGCGCCCTCGCCCGGGGTAGTGCCAGCAGTGCAGTGGAGTGGTACCATTCTATATCACGTGTAAATGCGCCCTCGCCCGGGGTAGTGCCAGCAGTGCAGTGGAGTGGTACCATTCTATATCACGTGTAAATGCACCCTTGCCCAGGGTAGTGCCAGCAGTGCAGTGGAGTGGTACCATTCTATATCACGTGTAAATGCGCCCTCGCCCGGGGTAGTGCCAGCAGTGCAGTGGAGTGGTACCATTCTATATCACGTGTAAATGCGCCCTCGCCCGGGGTAGTGCCAGCAGTGCAGTGGAGTGGTACCATTCTATATCACGTGTAAATGCACCCTTGCCCAGGGTAGTGCCAGCAGTGCAGTGGAGTGGTACCATTCTATATCACGTGTAAATGCGCCCTCGCCCGGGGTAGTGCCAGCAGTGCAGTGGAGTGGTACCATTCTATATCACGTGTAAATGCGCCCTCGCCCGGGGTAGTGCCAGCAGTGCAGTGGAGTGGTACCATTCTATATCACGTGTAAATGCACCCTTGCCCGGGGTAGTGCCAGCAGTGCAGTGGAGTGGTACCATTCTATAACACGTGTAAATGCGCCCTCGCCCGGGGTAGTGCCAGCAGTGCAGTGGAGTGGTACCATTCTATATCACGTGTAAATGCGCCCTCGCCCGGGGTAGTGCCAGCAGTGCAGTGGAGTGGTACCATTCTACATCACGTGTAAATGCGCCCTCGCCCGGGGTAGTGCCAGCAGTGCAGTGGAGTGGTACCATTCTACATCACGTGTAAATGCGCCCTCGCCCGGGGTAGTGCCAGCAGTGCAGTGGAGTGGTACCATTCTACATCACGTGTAAATGCGCCCTCGCCCGGGGTAGTGCCAGCAGTGCAGTGGAGTGGTACCATTCTACATCACGTGTAAATGCGCCCTCGCTCGGGGTAGTGCCAGCAGTGCAGTGGAGTGGTACCATTCTACATCACGTGTAAATGCGCCCTCGCCCGGGGTAGTGCCAGCAGTGCAGTGGAGGGGTACCATTCTACATCACGTGTAAATGCGCCCTCGCCCGGGGTAGTGCCAGCAGTGCAGTGGAGTGGTACCATTCTATATCACGTGTAAATGCGCCCTCGCCCGGGGTAGTGCCAGCAGTGCAGTGGAGTGGTACCATTCTATATCACGTGTAAATGCGCCCTCGCCCGGGGTAGTGCCAGCAGTGCAGTGGAGTGGTACCATTCTACATCACGTGTAAATGCGCCCTCGCCCGGGGTAGTGCCAACAGTGCAGTGGAGTGGTACCATTCTACATCACGTGTAAATGCGCCCTCGCCCGGGGTAGTGCCAGCAGTGCAGTGGAGTGGTACCATTCTACATCACGTGTAAATGCGCCCTCGCCCGGGGTAGTGCCAGCAGTGCAGTGGAGTGGTACCATTCTATATCACGTGTAAATGCGCCCTCGCCCGGGGTAGTGCCAGCAGTGCAGTGGAGTGGTACCATTCTACATCACGTGTAAATGCGCCCTCGCCCGGGGTAGTGCCAGCAGTGCAGTGGAGTGGTACCATTCTACATCACGTGTAAATGCACCCTTGCCGGGGTAGTGCCAGCAGTGCAGTGGAGTGGTACCATTCTACATCACGTGTAAATGCGCCCTCGCCCGGGGTAGTGCCAGCAGTGCAGTGGAGTGGTACCATTCTACATCACGTGTAAATGCACCCTTGCCGGGGTAGTGCCAGCAGTGCAGTGGAGTGGTACCATTCTACATCACGTGTAAATGCACCCTTGCCGGGGTAGTGCCAGCAGTGCAGTGGAGTGGTACCATTCTACATCACGTGTAAATGCACCCTTGCCGGGGTAGTGCCAGCAGTGCAGTGGAGTGGTACCATTCTACATCACGTGTAAATGCACCCTTGCCGGGGTAGTGCCAGCAGTGCAGTGGAGTGGTACCATTCTACATCACGTGTAAATGCACCCTTGCCGGGGTAGTGCCAGCAGTGCAGTGGAGTGGTACCATTCTACATTACGTGTAAATGCACCCTTGCCGGGGTAGTGCCAGCAGTGCAGTGGAGTGGTACCATTCTACATCACGTGTAAATGCACCCTTGCCGGGGTAGTGCCAGCAGTGCAGTGGAGTGGTACCATTCTACATCACGTGTAAATGCACCCTTGCCGGGGTAGTGCCAGCAGTGCAGTGGAGTGGTACCATTCTACATCACGTGTAAATGCACCCTTGCCGGGGTAGTGCCAGCAGTGCAGTGGAGTGGTACCATTCTACATTACGTGTAAATGCACCCTTGCCGGGGTAGTGCCAGCAGTGCAGTGGAGTGGTACCATTCTACATCACGTGTAAATGCACCCTTGCCGGGGTAGTGCCAGCAGTGCAGTGGAGTGGTACCATTCTACATCACGTGTAAATGCACCCTTGCCGGGGTAGTGCCAGCAGTGCAGTGGAGTGGTACCATTCTACCGACCAGTTAGCTTAGTATGGTTTGGCGCTCGACAATGCTGATAGTTTTCGAGTATCGAACCACCGACACATCGCATTGTTTGAGGGTTCTGGTGTCACCGCAAATGACAGGATTTGAGTCGACACGTGGCGGGTCACAAGTGTGTGTCCAGTCCATATCAATACATACTTCTTCAATTACAACATTTTGAATGCATTAATTTCATAAGCTCAGGTACTTACAATTACACAACAATGCTACAATGAGTCACCAGGTCACCAGGTCACCAGGTCACCAGGTAATCCATCAGTTGTAATACAATACGTTCAAAATGAGCAAACCTTTATTCCTAAACTCGTAACTGTATGACTATTGACAAAAATCACGAAATACGAAAATCGTTATAAAATGTCAACTCAACTAGTATTGCACAATACCGGTAGAGGTCGCTCTTTCTTAGGCCTTATTTGAGAGGGGAAAATAGATCTAGTCAATGATTTCATTGCTATAGAATAGATAATATTCACAAATAATAGGCTACTTGACACTTTTTTTAAATTGGTCTTAAATGGTTAATATTTGTCCTATTATATCAAAAAAATTAACACTATATTTTTTTGCGCCCTAAAAACCGTAAAACTTTAATTTAAAAATATATTTTTCTTAGACAGGTGAAAACACTGGTCGGCCATGTTTGGCCGATAGATTATCTGTGCTCTGACGTCATGCATTTGTAAACAACAGCATAACCTCCCAAAGTTTAATAAACATGACTTCTATACTAGTTTACATGAAAAATATAGTAATTATCGTTATTGTATCATCCGAGAAAGTAAAAAACGCATCGATAAAGACCACAGGAAAGTTGTGGATTAGAGTGCCCAGTGAAATAAATATACGTAACACGCAAAGACTTGCTTAAAGGGATCCTATATGACTAACGACTGCAACCCAAATTTATTTTTGCAAAGATCACTTTGTTGTAAGTCTTACTTAATAACTTATTCAATTTATAAAGAGAAAACGATATTTTTTTACGTTTACTATGAGTTTTTAGAAATATATAAAAACTAGCTTATGCTCGTGACTTCGCCCGCGTGGACTTCATAAATTTCAAACCTCCATTTAACCCACTCAGGGGTGGAATTTCAAAAAATCCTTTCCTAGTGGATACCTTCTCTTTACCTACAAAGAACACACCCACCAAATTTCATGTATCTAGGACCAGCTGTTTAGGCTGTGCGTTGATATATAAGTTAGTCAGGACTCTAAATTTTATATATATGGATACTACGTTAGTCCCCGCGTGACATCGGGATGACATTTCTTTGTTTACATATTTAATGACAGGTCACATCATGGCTGACAGCGTTTTCTGCGTTTCAAATAAAAATAAAAACTGTATTTTTTTAAATTGGATTTATATATCCATCCTGCGTTTTTAATAATTGTTATTGATATATTTCGTTTTCTTAAGCAAAATATTATAATAAATAATCATTTATTGGACGAAATTAGATATGAGTCAAGTAGCCTATTTGATTATAGTCCTTTGGTGTGAGGTTTCTAATAAACAACAAGGAACTTTATTTCTAGGTCCCAATGTAAAAAAATATAAATTACTAGATCCTGACTTTTTGCTACGTCCCGATGTAAAAATTAATAAAAAAATGCTTTTCCCATTCCATAATAACATAGTCCACGACAGATAGGGAACTTCTAACAAAATATCGAGGCTTCGACGTCACAGGCAGGCGTCAAATGTTAGTACATTTGACGCCGGGAGCCCTAATGTAGCCCTAATTTTCTATGATTTTATGTCACCGTAGTCTAATATTTAACATATCGTCGATTCGAGATCAAGCCGAGTATCTCACTCTATTTCACTCTGATAATAATCACTAGACATGTACTAGGTACATTCGTCACGGGAGTTCAAACATTTTTTGAAATAATGAGCTCAAAATCAGCGGCTGAAAGTTCGTCCCCTCGACAAGTGGCCCAAATGAAAACAACAACCATTTCCCTCGCCCGTGTGAACAGGCCCTTGCGTCACAATAACGGAAATATATTATTAACAGTTATAAATAATAAATTAAACATTTAAATGTTATCAACAAAACAAGCAATCGCACCAATGAAATGATTACGTGGAACTTATCGATACTTCCCCGGCGACCCTCGAGCGCCAGGCCGGGGTCACGTGGGGTCACGCGGGGTCACGTGGGGCAGGTGGCGACAGGCCCTAGCTGGGCGCGGCGCTCTTCACTTTGCTCATGATGAGGTCTATCTGCTCGTCGACCCGCGGGCTCGTGCCTCTGCAACAAGCCGTTTTATTTCACTATCGTAGTATGTCAACGGGACATTGTTGCGCGCTGCTTACGAGGTGCCCATTCACTACCAATGTTATAGCTAGCGGGGAAAACAAAGGCCGAAAGGACATTCCATATTCTAGCTGCGTATTAGAAACGAGGAAGCGAATCGCTTCGTACGAGTCGTGAAGTCTCGTCTCCATGCAAACCTTTGCGATGCCTCGCGGCTCAATGACATGGCGAGGGGGGAACCAAGTCGAATAGCTCCTTAGCATAACAAAGAGAAAATTAGGCTCATATATTGTAGTTCGTGGTGTATGTTAATAATGGCCAGCTACATTACAGCGTGGCACGGAGCAGGATATCCCGCTGTGGAGCCGGTGCTGGTGGCTCAGTACAAGTTGTAGTGCCAAAGGTCCAGTTGCTAGAACGATCGACAAGTTGCGGCAGAATAGGCACCTTTCTACGAGTGCCGACCAATACAAGTTTTAACTCTATTGAATCAACGATTTTTAAGCGCATGGGTTACGTACAGACAGACAAACATTTTTATTTTTAACCCTCGTCCCAAAACAGGGGAGATATAAGTATAAGCGGTTTGCTGGTCGGTTTGTAGCATCGTATAGCATTCATACGGATGGATCGATTTGTATGAGGGGCATTTATCGTACCTATACTTATGTTATTTTAAAGCAATACAACAGGTTTGCGTGAATTTATAGACATGCAGGCGCGCTGCCATTTTAATTGTAAACACTTTGCTCATTGAACATTACGTAATCGCCCCACCGTCATTTTGAGACAATAAAAGTGAATGCGGCGGTACGAGGAGATTATTATTCGTGTGGCTCTTGCCGAGGGCACTTCTCAGTGGATACTATGTGTATCGTACTGTAGGTTTTATTATTATCATTGTTGTTGTGACCTAATGTGGTTTCAGTTGTTAAAGGTTCAGTACTAGGTTGTGGAAAGTGACGTGATTGTGTGAATGATGGTATAGTGTGTGTTGAATAGCTGTGTATCGGTAAGTCCTTCTTGTATCGTTCCAATTTGTATTAGACAAACGTGATTGTTGTAGTTGAGGTTAATTGAACTAAGTGTGGTGTGCTAGGTTAGCTGGTTGGTCTGGGGCCGGTATGGGGATGGTTGGAGCCGGTCGCTAGGTAGGGACTTAGCTAGTGTTAGTTAGCATTGTCTACACTCATAGTAGACGTTGTTATCATGACTCATTATTATTGACGGTAGGTTAATAGTTGAGGGTAGTCTGTGATATCTCTCGTAGTGTGCAAGAATGATGTTAGTACGCCCACGAAGGCTCGGTTAATCTAAAGGTTGTATTCCTGACGTATCTGGTTAACCATTACCTAAGGTTACTTTTAGTGGTTTAGTCTTCAATCTCGATCATAATAACATACTTCTGGTGCTGACGAGCCTACATCAGAACTGGGATTACCCACACTAAGCCCACATGAGATTACCCACACTAAGCCCACATGGGATTACCCGCAGTTGCGTTAAATTTAATTTAAAGTTAAATTTAGCTCCCGTTTTTTTAATTAATGCATCCTGTAAAAAGGTTGATCATTTTCGTAACCAAACCGATGGCATAACCATGAGCTTGTTTTGTATATTGGAAATTGTATAAAAGGCTTTGTTATGATCGACGAATCATACTTTACTGATAAGACTTTAGATCAATTTTAAAACGGAATTTATTCCGTTGTGCCCACGAAAGGTTGATATTGAGGTTATGAACACATCTATGTAAAGCACGCTTAACCATCCACTAGTCATGAAGTTTCTCACCAAGATACCCGCAATTTAAATTCGCAGGTTAAAACTATAAAAAGTAGTCTTAGTCATAGTACTTTCCAATCACGCTGTTTACTGTGTGAAAAATTATGATCACAAACTGTACCTACTGTACAATAAGTTAAAACTTATCGAAAATCTAGTACAGTAATTTTCAGACTACCCGCAAATCTCAGCCAGTTGTTATAAAAACAAATTTTGATGCAGTTCAGTGTTCTTTTTGTAAAAGAGTAACCGTAATGTAGGTAGATGAGTTTTTGCTGAACAATTATTTTTGCCACGAGAGATAACAAATTGAGTTTCCCGACATAAGATTAGAAATCAATCTTCATGTGGTGTTAGATCGTTGTATGAATAGGTAGACCTGTCGTAATAAGGACAGATGTTATGTTATAGTAAGTTCATGAGTCTATCCTGGTGAGGAAGTGTCCTTCCAGATGTTATGAGTCTATCCTGGTAAGGAAGTGTCCTTCCAGATGTTATGAGTCTATCCTGGTAAGGAAGTGTCCTTCCAGATGTTATGAGTCTATCCTGGTAAGAGTGTCGTCCGGGCCAGACTCGCAAGAGTTGGTTGAGGGGACACACTTCTTCCAGATGGTGTGAGTTTATCCTGGTAAGAGTGTCGTCCGGGCCAGACTCGTAAGAGTTGGTTGAGGGGACACACTTCTTCCAGATGGTGTGAGTTTATCCTGGTAAGAGTGTCGTCCGGGCCAGACTCGTAAGAGTTGGTTGAGGGGACACACTTCTTCCAGATGGTGTGAGTTTATCCTGGTAAGAGTGTCGTCCGGGCCAGACTCGTAAGAGTTGGTTGAGGGGACACACTGCTTCCAGATGTTATGAGTCTATCCTGGTAAGGAAGTGTCCTTCCAGATGTTATGAGTCTATCCTGGTAAGAGTGTCGTCCGGGCCAGACTCGCAAGAGTTGGTTGAGGGGACACACTTCTTCCAGATGGTGTGAGTTTATCCTGGTAAGAGTGTCGTCCGGGCCAGACTCGTAAGAGTTGGTTGAGGGGACACACTTCTTCCAGATGGTGTGAGTTTATCCTGGTAAGAGTGTCGTCCGGGCCAGACTCGTAAGAGTTGGTTGAGGGGACACACTTCTTCCAGATGGTGTGAGTTTATCCTGGTAAGAGTGTCGTCCGGGCCAGACTCGTAAGAGTTGGTTGAGGGGACACACTGCTTCCAGATGTTATGAGTCTAGCCTGGTTGAGGGGTGTCGTCCGGGCCACGCTCAAAAAAGCTGGTTGGAGGGACACGCTTGCTCAGTCCAGATGATAGTTGATCCTGGTCGAATAGAACTGCGGCTTGTAGTACTTGATGATTGGAAATTGTGCGCGCTTGATCATACTAGCGCCCGAGGACGGTCGCATATCAGAATGGCCGTGATGGTGCTAGTCACACTCCGTAGTCGTGTTAAATGATGGTTGTGGAGTCAATAAACTATGTGACAGTCAAAATTAACCATAAACAAAAAAACAAAAAAAAAAAAACTTTGTTCATAAGTTTAGTTAGACGCTACCGAGTTTCTTGCTGGTTCTTCTCGCTGGGTCGTGGCGTTCCGAACCAGTGGTGGATTTGATTTAGAAGTTCAAATAAAAAAAAAACGTTTAGATAGTTAATTGATTTAGAAGTTGCAATAGCAATTGAGCTCCAATCAAATGAAGTGTGAGGAATGTAGTCAGGATGGAAGAGCGATAAATGATTTTGTGGTTATGGTTTTGACCTCACATGCTTTGTAATACTTGGCGTACGTGGACGTACGCATGTCAGAATGGCCGTGCAGGCGCGCTGCCATTTTAATTGTAAACACTTTGCTCATTGAACATTACGTAATCGCCCCACCGTCATTTTGAGACAATAAAAGTGAATGCGGCGGTACGAGGAGATTATTATTCGTGTGGCTCTTGCCGAGGGCACTTCTCAGTGGATACTATGTGTATCGTACTGTAGGTTTTATTATTATCATTGTTGTTGTGACCTAATGTGGTTTCAGTTGTTAAAGGTTCAGTACTAGGTTGTGGAAAGTGACGTGATTGTGTGAATGATGGTATAGTGTGTGTTGAATAGCTGTGTATCGGTAAGTCCTTCTTGTATCGTTCCAATTTGTATTAGACAAACGTGATTGTTGTAGTTGAGGTTAATTGAACTAAGTGTGGTGTGCTAGGTTAGCTGGTTGGTCTGGGGCCGGTATGGGGATGGTTGGAGCCGGTCGCTAGGTAGGGACTTAGCTAGTGTTAGTTAGCATTGTCTACACTCATAGTAGACGTTGTTATCATGACTCATTATTATTGACGGTAGGTTAATAGTTGAGGGTAGTCTGTGATATCTCTCGTAGTGTGCAAGAATGATGTTAGTACGCCCACGAAGGCTCGGTTAATCTAAAGGTTGTATTCCTGACGTATCTGGTTAACCATTACCTAAGGTTACTTTTAGTGGTTTAGTCTTCAATCTCGATCATAATAACATACTTCTGGTGCTGACGAGCCTATAGACATAATAACAAGTCTACGTAAACAATACATTGGAATCATCACAAACATATGTTGTTTTGAGGCGAACCGCGAGGCGCCGCGGATGTTCTCCGAGGGCGGAGTGTCTCAGGCCTCCAGCGTGTCCTCGCCCGGCGCCCACGCCACCAGCTGCAGCGCCGCCATGCACAGCTCCACGCACACCTCGTCGGACACTCACCTGAAGGCGGAGGGGTCGGGGCCCACCAGCACCACCAGCTGCGGCACCTCGGCCGAGTGGGCGGCGAGGCGCGCCACAGCGTGTCCTCGCCCGGCGCCCACGCCACCAGCTGCAGCGCCGCCATGCACAGCTCCACGCACACCTCGTCGGACACTCACCTGAAGGCGGAGGGGTCGGGGCCCACCAGCACCACCAGCTGCGGCACCTCGGCCGAGTGGGCGGCGAGGCGCGCCAGCGCCGCCAGCGCGCGCCACAGCGTGTCCTCGCCCGGCGCCCACGCCACCAGCTGCAGCGCCGCCATGCACAGCTCCACGCACACCTCGTCGAACACCTGCGACACAGTCTACCCTCGTACAGCAGTTCAATATGACGGTTGTAACACCGACTTCCCAACTCCGGAATGCTGCAGAGAATTTCTTAACAGAAAATCTCAGTAGGTAAGTTTTGACTCCATTACCTGAGCTAGCCGTTACATTCCCACACGCATAGCTCTTCACGGTGTCATTGGGTAGTATGGCACTGGCTGGCAACGGCACGGCAACGGCACGGCACCGCCGGCGGAACGACAGTAGCGGGAGGTTGAATGTGACGCGTACTGGTGATGTTACCGCACCGATGTATCATCGTCCACGGTGCCGGTGTGGTGCGGTGTGGTGCGGTGTAGTACGGTGTGGTGCGGTGTGGTACGGTGTGGTGCGGTGTGGTGCGGTGTAGTACGGTGTGGTGCGGTGTGGTGCGGTGTGGTGCGGTGTAGTACGGTGTGGTGCGGTGTGGTACGGTGTGGTGCGGTGTGGTGCGGTGTAGTACGGTGTGATGCGGTGTGGTGCGGTGTAGTGCGGTGTGGTGCGGTGTGGTGCGGTGTAGTACGGTGTGGTGCGGTGTGGTACGGTGTGGTGCGGTGTGGTACGGTGTGGTGCGGTGTGGTGCGGTGTAGTACGGTGTGGTGCGGTGTGGTGCGGTGTGGTGCGGTGTGGTGCGGTGTGGTGCGGTGTAGTACGGTGTGGTGCGGTGTAGTACGGTGTGGTGCGGTGTGGTGCGGTGTAGTACGGTGTAGTACGGTGTGGTGCGGTGTGGTGCGGTGTAGTACGGTGTGGTGCGGTGTGGTACGGTGTGGTGCGGTGTAGTACGGTGTGGTGCGGTGTGGTGCGGTGTAGTACGGTGTGGTGCGGTGTGGTGCGGTGTAGTACGGTGTGGTACGGTGTGGTGCGGTGTGGTGCGGTGTAGTACGGTGTGGTGCGGTGTAGTACGGTGTGGTACGGTGTGGTGCGGTGTGGTGCGGTGTGGTGCGGTGTGGTGCGGTGTGGTGCGGTGTAGTACGGTGTGGTGCGGTGTAGTACGGTGTGGTGCGGTGTGGTACGGTGTGGTGCGGTGTGGTGCGGTGTAGTGTGGTGCGGTGTGGTGCGGTGTGGTGCGGTGTGGTGCGGTGTGGTACGGTGTGGTACGGTGTAGTACGGTGTGGTGCGGTGTGGTGCGGTGTGGTACGGTGTGGTGCGGTGTAGTACGGTGTGGTGCGGTGTGGTACGGTGTGGTGCGGTG
Organism: Maniola hyperantus; assembly: GCF_902806685.2. Taxonomy (NCBI): domain Eukaryota; kingdom Metazoa; phylum Arthropoda; class Insecta; order Lepidoptera; family Nymphalidae; genus Maniola; species Maniola hyperantus. The sequence goes on from NC_048548.1 coordinate 15,001,765, forward strand.
TGGTGCGGTGTAGTACGGTGTGGTGCGGTGTAGTACGGTGTGGTGCGGTGTGGTACGGTGTGGTACGGTGTGGTGCGGTGTAGTACGGTGTGGTGCGGTGTAGTACGGTGTGGTGCGGTGTGGTGCGGTGTGGTGCGGTGTAGTGCGGTGTGGTACGGTGTGGTGCGGTGTAGTACGGTGTGGTGCGGTGTGGTACGGTGTGGTGCGGTGTGGTGCGGTGTGGTACGGTGTGGTGCGGTGTAGTACGGTGTGGTGCGGTGTGGTGCGGTGTGGTACGGTGTGGTGCGGTGTAGTACGGTGTGGTGCGGTGTGGTACGGTGTGGTGTGGTGTGGTACGGTGTGGTGCGGTGTGGTGCGGTGTAGTACGGTGTGGTGCGGTGTAGTACGGTGTGGTGCGGTGTGGTGCGGTGTGGTACGGTGTGGTGCGGTGTGGTGCGGTGTGGTACGGTGTGGTGCGGTCTGGTGCGGTGTGGTACGGTGTGGTGCGGTGTGGTGCGGTGTAGTACGGTGTGGTGCGGTGTGGTACGGTGTGGTGCGGTGTAGTACGGTGTGGTGCGGTGTGGTACGGTGTGGTGCGGTGTGGTGCGGTGTAGTACGGTGTGGTGCGGTGTGGTGCTGTGTAGTACGGTGTGGTGCGGTGTGGTACGGTGTAGTACGGTGTGGTGCGGTGTAGTACGGTGTGGTGCGGTGTGGTGCGGTGTGGTACGGTGTGGTGCGGTGTAGTACGGTGTGGTGCGGTGTGGTACGGTGTGGTGCGGTGTGGTACGGTGTGGTGCGGTGTAGTACGGTGTGGTGCGGTGTGGTGCGGTGTGGTGCGGTGTAGTACGGTGTGGTGCGGTGTGGTACGGTGTGGTGCGGTGTGGTGATTGGTGTTGGTGATGATGATAGAAATAAAACGTCTGATCATGTTGAGCGTAAAGCGTGTAATAATCGAGAATGCATTAATACAATGTAACGTGCAACGTTAGCAGTTTTGGCGCAAGCTGGTGTTACACCGGGCTTACGGTTGGAGACACACCAAGCCTACACTACACCTCTACCGTTTTTTTTTTTTTTTTTTTTGAAAGAAAAAAAAACAAATAAAGAAATCTTACACATAAAGAACTTAATCATAAAAAGGAATAGTTCTATTCTTATGCACTAATCTAATTTTATTATCTATAATTATCTTAACATTTGGAGATACATCTTCTACCACTGGGTATGGACCTTTATATAAATTTTCTAGCTTTTTAGTATTCTCTTGCTTAACCAAAACCAAATCATCCTTTTCGTAATGGATTGGATTTATTTTTATATCATATTTAAATTTTCTTGCTTCCTTGCTTTTAATTAAATTATTTCTCGCATCACTTTGAGCTTTTTGTAATCTATATTTAAGTTCAAGAGGATAATTTTCAAAGTTATATAAAGGTTCAACTTTTGATGTCAGATTGTTAGGCAATACACATGCATGGCCAAATACTAATTCATAAGGAGTATATTTAGTTTCACTATGTACTGTTGTGTTGTACGAAAATTTCCAAAAGGGAATCCAAGAACTCCATGAATTTGGAAAACCGTTAGTTTGTATTCTAAGAAAATTACCTAACCCTTTATGTGTATTCTCTAACGCACCAATAGATTCATGATGATAAGCAGTCGATAACATTTTTTCAATACCTAAAATTGTACAAGTTTCTTTCATTATAGAACTAATAAATTCAGATCCTCTATCCGTGCCAATAATCCTTGGAACGCCGTAAGATAAAATAAATTTTTCCACAAAAATTTTAGCAACCTCTTCAGCTGATTTTGTAACTAATGGGTATGCTTCTAAATATTTTGTTAATTCGCATTGAATTGTTAGTATATATTTATATCCAAAATCATCTTTATCTATAGGACCAACAATATCTAAAAATACTTTATCTAAAGCTGAAGATGCTGTCGTAGTTACAGTTAGAGGTTCTCGAATATATCTATGATGCTTACACTTTTGACACCTAATACACTTTTTAATAAACTCGATGACATCTGTTTCCATCCCTGGCCAATAATAATACTTTTTAATATTGTTAAGTGTTCTCCTTACTCCTGCATGTCCACTTGTAGGTAACAAATGGAAATCATTTAATATAAGTTTCTTTTTATCATTATCACTTATTCTCTCCACATTATTTATTACACAAAACCTAAGATTTTCTTTATTTTTACTTTTATCATCTTTTATTTTATTTAACATTGTTTTAATCATTTTCAAGTTATCTTCATTTTTAATTATAACGAGCTCTTTTATATTTATCTCTTCACACATATCTTCCAATTCTTTCAACAAGTCGTCTCGCGTCCTTATTGATAAAGAATTTGGGTTCAAACATGAATATATAGTCAACTTTTCCTTAACGTACATGTAGTTTTTATTTCTTGAAACGCGTTTATTTAGTCTTTTATTATTTAAAATATCTAACCACTTTCTCTTATCGATTAATGTCAGTTCCGTGTCATTAGTAGTCTTTTTTAGTATCTCAACAACGTTAGGTTGATCAGTCCTTACGTTGTCTACATGTTGTCTAAATGCCGGTACGTCCTTGTTTGTAATAATATTATTATTCTCACATTCTCTCGCTTTCTTAGTCTGAGCACGTGTCATCACATTAACATTCTTCTCACTTACATACTTCTCATTCATACTCTTCAACTCATTAGATTCCACAATCATACGAGATAATGCATCTGCAGCTACATTACTCTTTCCCTTTACATACTCAACAACAAAATCATACTCTTCCAGACAAAGTCTAAATTTTGTTAAACGACTGGTAGGATTTCTCATTCCAAATAAATATATTAATGGTTTATGATCTGTTTTTATCCTGAATTTACGAGCATATAAATAAGGCCTAAAATATTTTACTGACCATACTATAGCTAGTAGTTCTTTTTCTATAATCGGGTAATTTAGTTCTGCTTTATTTAGATTTCTGCTCGCATAAGCGATTGGTTTACCGTTTTTATTGCATAATACACTACCTATTGCAAAACCTGAACTGTCTGTTTCTAAAACAAATTCATTATTTTCTGAAAAATCTGGATAACTCAATACTGGAGGATTAATTAGAATATTTTTTAATGTGTTAAAAGCTTCTTCACATTCTGATGACCAATTAAAAATTGCATCTTTTTTTGCGAGTTTATTTAGAGGTAAGACAATATCTGCAAAGTTTTTTACGAATTTTCTATAGTAGTTAGCGAATGCTACGAAACGTTTTACATCATCAGTTGATTTTGGAACCGGATAATTCTTTACCACTTTCACCTTTTCTGGATCTGGTAAAATTCCACTGTTTGAAATAACATGGCCTAAATATAAAAGTTCCTTCTTCAAAAATTCACATTTTGAAGGATTTAACTTGAGATTAACTTTTCGAAGTCTTTCAAAAATTGTAATTAAATTTTTATTATGATCTTCCAAATTTCTACCTAAAACTATTAAATCGTCTAGGTATATCAGACATTTTTCATAATTCAATCCTGCCATAGCTACTGTCATTGCTCTAGAAAAAGCACTTGGGCTGATTTTCAGACCCATAGGCAGTCTTTTCATTTGATATTGACCTTGATCAGTCGAAAAAGCAGTATACTTTCTACTTTCTGGATCTAATTCAATTTGATAATACCCTTGCGATAAATCAAGATGTGAAAAATATATGAAACCTGATAACGAATCTAGAATATCTGTGATATTGGGTAGTGGGAATTTGTCATCTTTTATATTATCATTAAGCTTTCTATAATCTATAACAACTCTCCATTTTCTTTCGCCTGTTTTATCTACCTTTTTTGGAACTATAAGTAATGGACTTGACCAATCACTAACTGACTCTTCTATGATATCATTTTTAAGTAACTCTTCAACCTGTTTTTTAATTTCTTGTTTTTGTGCAAAGGGTAACCTATATGGTTTACTATAAACCGCTGAAGTATTGTCTTTCAATTTAATGTCTTGCTTGTAAATATTCGTTACACTCAATTTATCATTTGGTAAGTGAAAAATATCACTATACTTAGCACAAATATTTTCAATTGTACTTTGTTCTTCCTTATTCAAATAAGATTCCAACTTTAATAAAGAAAATAATTCACGCGTGCGTGACGGGCTTAATAAACTAGAACTAAACTTACTTATATAATACTCATCTGCATCATGCACAATAGGCTTAATATTTCTTAAAACTACTTTATTTTCTGTTGTATTTAATATCTTAACAGGTAAACACCCATTTTTTGGCGAACAAATTGAATTCGCTATGAATACACCATTAGCCACTTCATCGCTTACAATTACGCAATCTTTATTGAGATTAGTAGGAATATACTTAATAACTTCACATCTAGGTTCTATTTCTAACACGTCATCAAAGTTAAGCGCTAATCTTACAGTACTAAATCTATTCCTTAATATTAAACACTTATTTTTATAGTTCACAATCCCACGGTATTTTAACAGAAAGTCTTGTCCTAAAATTCCAGATGAATTACATGGTAAATTACGAAACACATAAAATTTTTGTATGAATTTTTTGCCATAGCTGTAGAGATCTAAAAATACATAACCTTCTGACATAAGACCGCCACCAACTCCATGAATCTCAAACTCATCAGCATAAAATTGTGGTTGATTTCTAAGTTTATTTAATGAACTACGCTTAATAGCGCAAATTGATGCTCCAGTATCCACTAATAAGTCTACTGTCTGACCGTAACGCCTAAAATTCACCCAATTTATGCTATTTCCTGATAAAATGAATTTAGGGACGAAAAAATTTTTCTGAACTCTCGTTGTTTTCAGTTGACGAAGGAGCAGCATAATTTATTTTCCTCTGATTCCTATTTGTAAAAGCTCCTCGTGAACTCCTATTGTTATTTTGCCACTGATATGTAACACCACGACCTCGAGTTGGGTTTGCACCCCTGACCGCATTTCTGGCAGATGAAAAACCACGATTATAATAGGAATATCTTTGGGAATTATTATGAAAGTGATCGTTGTTATGATACGAATTATTATAATATGACCTTGGATAATATTGTGGCCTTCCCCTATTAAAGTTATTATAACCACGTCTACCACGAAATTGACCTCTTTGATATGTCATGAAAGGAGGAGGAGGATTCACTAAGGATTCGTCCTCCGCTGCTCTTATTGCATCTTTCAGAGTGCTATAGTTGCGTGCGGCTATGATCGTGCTTAATTTTTGGCTCCGCAATCCATCTGCAAACCGTTTTATAGCATTTTTTTCATTTAATGGCCGCAAAATTTCGTATTTTGACGGCTCTCCGTCAGCCTGTGAAATCGTTAATTCTACGAATAATTTTTCAATTTCCTGTCCAAATTCTTCAATCGACTTATTGGCCTGAACGGTCGATTGTAGTTTACTTTGTAACGCTACATCGGATTTTTTAGTTAACAGATGCAATTTCATGTCCCGCAATAAAGATTCTACATCGTCGTATTTTGTATTAAGGCGTAGCTTAGCATTACGCGAAAGGCGTGTTTTCAAGATAAAATTCACAAGTAAGCATTTAGTTTCGGTATTTAACATCGAATTATAAAGTTCAATTGCATCTATTAATTTTTGCGTAACACTTTCATCGTCGGTCATAATAGGCAACAAGTTTACCGCGGATTTCAAATCAAAACTTACCTTACTCTCCATCTTGTCTGTGGAAGTTTCCTGAAAATTACACAAATTAAAAATATCCCTATATAAACTCTCTACCTTATATTTAATTCCTAATACATATTTTTGAGTGTCCTGTGTATACTCGTTTTTATCGAATTTTTCTTGTACTATCCCTATTACTTCTAAATAACTATTATAACATTTATTTGCCTCACTGTACTTTTTCACTAACAAGTCCCCTTTTCTTCTACTAGGTCCGATTTTCACTAAATAAGTCCTTAATTGATTTAATTGCACTAATATAGTATCTAATTGTTCTAATTCCATATATTAATTTTATAAGTTCGCACTTAAGTAACAGGTGCAGTTCTCGGAAAAAGGTCACAGTACATTCCATTCACATCGTAGGTACACTGTTCACAAACACTGGGTCGGGTCACGTCGGCCAAATTTCTCGGAACGTCGCGTCGCGGGGCTCAAATATGCGCTGAAGTCACCATCTCCGGGGGCCTCGTTACAACATTCATATGGCCTGCATTCATTTCTCTTCGTAAGATATTAATTGATTTTTCTTGACATTTTTTATAAAAATACCATACAATAGCCATCATCATTATCGACAACACCACTATTAATAAAATATCACTTAATTCCAATTCCGAATAAAGTCGACTAGCGCTGGCCTCGCCATTGGCATTTTGCGCCACAACGATGGTTTCTTCTTTTGACTTGGAATATTTCTTCCCCATTTTCTACCTTCATCGCTTCTTCTCAAGTCCTTAGAGCAGGGTCGCCATGTGGTGATTGGTGTTGGTGATGATGATAGAAATAAAACGTCTGATCATGTTGAGCGTAAAGCGTGTAATAATCGAGAATGCATTAATACAATGTAACGTGCAACGTTAGCAGTTTTGGCGCAAGCTGGTGTTACACCGGGCTTACGGTTGGAGACACACCAAGCCTACACTACAACGGTGTGGTGCGGTGTGGTACGGTGTGGTGCGGTGTGGTACGGTGTGGTGCGGTGTAGTACGGTGTGGTGCGGTGTGGCGCGGTGTAGTACGGTGTGGTGCGGTGTGGTGCGGTGTGGTACGGTGTGGTGCGGTGTGGTGCGGTGTAGTACGGTGTGGTGCGGTGTGGTGCTGTGTGGTACGGTGTGGTGCGGTGTGGTGCGGTGTGGTGCGGTATGGTACGGTGTGGTGCGGTGTGGTGCGGTGTGGTGCGGTGTGGTGCGGTGTGGTGCGACCCGTACAAAATCCCGCAAATTGTCCGGATCCATCAGTTTCAGTTCTGGACGCGACGTGGGCGATCGATCAATTTATTTATCTCAGTTGGAACATCTTTACCGTTGACCAAACAATTTAACAAATTAAATTTTTCTCAGTAGAATCTGCATTCCGAACCGCTGCAGGTGGTGGTGGGCACAGTCACATACTTAGTGTAAGAGACAATAGACTATTGTCCTGTATGGAATAAATAAGTTTTGATTTAAACGACCCTGGATGCGTGTTGAACTAACTCTATCGGCCGAACAAAAATGTATAGTTTGCGATGCCTCCGAAGTCCGAATTAGCCTCATTGCATTTACAGACTAACTACTGTCCTTTACAATTCACGCCATCTCACTTCAAACGCCAGCGCGCACATCAAACAGGGTCAAATAGCAAAAGCTACTCGTGACTTCAGCACGCGACAGAAAATAATGTACATCGACCTTTAGAATGAGATAGCGGATTTCTAGAGCATTTTGTCTCGGTCGTTGAGATCCACAAAACGTCAAATAGGTCTGTATGAGTGACAGAGACAACGCTCTACAAACCCGAAATCTCATTCAAGTTCGATGTACATTATTTTCTGCCGCGTACTGTACGTAATTTCTGGCCAGTGTAGGCTTGCGACAACACACCTACACACCTACACACCTACACACCTACACACCTACACACCTACACACCTACACACCTACACACCTACACACCTACACACCTACACACCTACACACCTACACACCTACACACCTACACACCTACACACCTACACACCTACACACCTACACACCTACACACCTACACACCTACACACCTACACACCTACACACCTACACACCTACACACCTACACACCTACACACCTACACACCTACACACCTACACACCTACACACCTACACACCTACACACCTACACACCTACACACCTACACACCTACACACCTACACACCTACACACCTACACACCTACACACCTACACACCTACACACCTACACACCTACACACCTACACACCTACACACCTACACACCTACACACCTACACACCTACACACCTACACACCTACACACCTACACACCTACACACCTACACACCTACACACCTACACACCTACACACCTACACACCTACACACCTACACACCTACACACCTACACACCTACACACCTACACACCTACACACCTACACACCTACACACCTACACACCTACACACCTACACACCTACACACCTACACACCTACACACCTACACACCTACACACCTACACACCTACACACCTACACACCTACACACCTACACACCTACACACCTACACACCTACACACCTACACACCTACACACCTACACACCTACACACCTACACACCTACACACCTACACACCTACACACCTACACACCTACACACCTACACACCTACACACCTACACACCTACACACCTACACACCTACACACCTACACACCTACACACCTACACACCTACACACCTACACACCTACACACCTACACACCTACACACCTACACACCTACACACCTACACACCTACACACCTACACACCTACACACCTACACACCTACACACCTACACACCTACACACCTACACACCTACACACCTACACACCTACACACCTACACACCTACACACCTACACACCTACACACCTACACACCTACACACCTACACACCTACACACCTACATACCTACACACCTACACACCTACACACCGTGCTATCGACAACGTGATCAATGACATAGTTGGCTCAAATGGTTACCCATTCGCTTTCGCCGGAATCTGCACATTGTTTCTCTTCTGTACTGTGTATTGTTCAATCCAATGACTCCAAGTTATTTAAAAGAAAATTTCAAATTTCTAGGCCATGACAGACCAGATAGAGTTTTACGATCAGCGGGAAAACTCATTCTAGCGCCACCTACACATCGGACAAAATACTTTAGGAATTCCTTCACGGTCACTGCTATCTGTTCATGGAACGAGCGTCCCTCGCAAATCCATCGTGCTGAATCCCTTAACAAATCCATCGTGCTGAATCCCTTAACAAATCCATCGTGCTGAATCCCTTAACAAATTTAAAATTGACGTCAAAGATCATTACCTATCTCTTTGCTATCATCAGTAACGGCATAGTTTATTATTTAAATCTATATGTGTATCAGCGGCGAAGAGTCAATATAACACGATTCCTATCGGCTTCCCTTTAAGAATTGGCATAATATAGCGTAAGTAGGTACTATTCACATAAATTCCGTAATACGTTCGTAAATACAAAGGTTCGATCGTCACAAATGCTAATTTTTCTTTTGTTATTAAGTACTAATTTAAGTTAAAAACATAACAGCTAATGTAAGTAACATACACCTACGTCCTACACCTTACAAGCCGTAAAATATCGGATTCCCTAGTTAGATTTTTGCTTAGTATTTATCTCTTTCATTTCCCTAGCGAAAGCGAAATGAGCGAACTAGGTCTGTCTCGCTCTACGGTCGACTAATAAAGAGCACACCAATTTAATCTGGCCCAGTAGCGAATACGAATTTGGAACTCTGACAGGTCAGACAAATTTGACGTAAATAACTCGGTTGGATCCGAGTTACCCTATAATACCTCCAAATTAAAAATTATATTAATAGTATTGTTTTAACAGGTACATGCTACTATTTTGAGTATTTTGTATTTTGAACGGTTATTTGATATTGATACATATTTTGTTTTTGTGAAGCGGCCATGCTTGTTTGTTTTTAAAGTTGTTAGTGGTGTTTTATTTTGATATAATAAATTGGGGATGTGATTAATAACTTATAAGTGTAAGTTCACGGTAATTTTGATTCAGTTTGGTAAGCCAAAATCAGATATGGCCTTAATTCACATAGATTGTTGTTTAACAGATTTCTTGTTACGTAACGATAGTAATTTTTCTAAAATCGAACAGCTGATATTCTTGTAGGTAAGTACGTTTCCGGCTTCCCTTTATCAGATTTTCACCCTTCGCCACTGATGTGTATATATATCTATGTAGTCTTATGTATGTCTATTATATTTTATTTGTATGTATTAGTGTATTAATAATATGTATTTTATATTCTTATTATACTATTATTATTTTATATTTATATTATACTCAAGCTGAATCAGAGGTACTCTCTGAAGATTGTACAAGCCTATGCACCCACGTCGGCATACTCCGACGAAGAAGTGGAGGCCTTCTATGAGGACATCTCGATGGCCATGGATAGAACAACTAAGACCCACTTCGTCGTAATTATGGGAGACTTCAACTCTAAGGTACGTACGGAGTACAAGAAGACGGCGAATCAAAAATGGGACCATATGGTTTTGGCACCAGAAGCCACAGGGGCCAAATGCTAGTCCACTTCCTAGAGCGGAAAGGACTATTCTTAATGAACTCGTTCTTTAAGAAGAAGCCCTCTAGAAAGTGGACATGGCATAGTGTTGGAACTGGCTGTAAACTAAATTGTTTATATTTAAATATGTTCTTATTCTTATTTTCTAAGAGTTTTTTGTTTTACATTCGATGACATATTCACTGACTTCAAATATATATCTCAAACAGGACGTCCAAGTTTTTCTTTTTTACTGATATTTTTCCTATAAATTCTAAATATCCCAACGCGTTATCAGCACGAAGGGGCTCTAGGTGGAAAAATAAAAGTGGAAAAGTGGTATTAATTGTCCATTGTTGCTGTATTTGTTGCGTACAAGATTGGTTGTGAACAAGAAAAAATATTCTTTCCTACTTTAAAATGCGGAATTATTTCCTACATGACGACCTGTGGTTTGTGTTGATGGGTATCCAGAAGGAGATACGAACGCACGAGTAGAAATACAACCGCTGCATCAATGAAGGTGATTCTGTTCGTCATGCTTTCGCCCTCTGGTGGACTGTACAGTGTACATAGTTGATTGTACTGTTAATATTCCACCTAAGATGAATAGTGAAGATATTGCGTACGAGGTGCACTCTGACCGTCTGAGCAAGTATCAGCTCTGGCATATGGTTAGGACACTTATGTCGCATAGGCATGAATTAATTGAACTTGAAGAATCATCAGGTAGTTTAGGTCTTAGTTTATTTCTCATGTAAATTTTTTTTTTTTTCTTGTTCCTCTGTGTTAATATTTTATGTTAAGTTTTTTTTGTAAGACAATTTAGTTTAAAGGGGGATGTTGGAACTGGCTGTAAACTAAATTGTTTATATTTAAATATGTTCTTATTCTTATTTTTTCTAAGAGTTTTTGTTTTACATTCGATGACATATTCACTGACTTCAAATATATATCTCAAACAGGACGTCCAAGTTTTTCTTTTTTACTGATATTTTTCCTATAAATTCTAAATATCCCAACACATAGCCCGGAAAATGTGACTCGGAACGAGATTGACTTCATCATGACGGATCGTAGATACATATGTGAAGATGTCTCAGTGATCAATAGGTTCAATACGGGCAGTGATCACAGACTTGTTAGAGGCATCTTGCCTATGGATCTGCAATTAGAAAGAAACCGTCTGATGAAGTCGGCTCTCAGGCCAAAGCCGTCTCAAAACTTCAGCTCAGATAAGTTTCAATTAGAGCTCAAAAACAGGTTCGAACTGCTGGAAACTACCTTAGACATTGACCAGAAATTCACACAGTTCGTTAATGTCGTTCGTGAAGTGGGCCGCAAATACTGTCGTCATGAGCACAAAAAGGTATCTAAGATCTCCAAAGATACCCTGGAATTAATGGAGAAGAGACGAGAGACCCCCTCGGCGTCACCTGAGTGGCATAATCTAAACAAGCGTGTTAAGAAAGGAATACGATTTGACCTCCGGCGCTACAACACTTGCAATATTCAAAATACAATCGAACGGAACCGAGGATCAAAGGTGTTTACTAAACGACTTGAGAGGAGCCACTTGACAAAGCTGAGGACGCCTGACGGAAAGACTGTCACTTCAACACCAGAGGTGTTGAAGGAGATCGAACGATTTTATGAACAGCTGTACTCTTCTCAGGCTCCTAAAACGGCTCAAAGCACGAACGACAAACGAGCGACCTTGACACGCCACTACACCGAGGATATTCCAGAAATTGACATTGGCGAGATGCGAATAGCCCTCAAACAACTCCGTAACAACAAGGCGCCGGGTGATGACGGCATTACATCAGAACTCCTACGTGCGGGAGGTACTCCTGTACTGACAGAGCTTAAGGAGCTGTTTAATGACGTCATCATGAACGGAACAACGCCGAAAGCATGGAGCAAGAGTGTAGTAATCTTTTTCTTTAAAAAAGGAGATAAGAAGCTATTAAAGAACTACCGGCCCATCTCACTCTTGAGCCATGTTTATAAGTTGTTTTCGAGGGTTCTTACAAATCGCCTCGCCCGAAGACTTGATGAGTTCCAACCTCCGGAACAGGCTGGGTTTCGAAAAGGGTACAGTACCGTAGACCACATACACACCTTAAGGCAGATTATACAGAAGACAGAAGAATATAATCTCCCACTCTGTCTTGCCTTTGTGGACTACGAGAAAGCCTTCGACTCTATCGAAACTTGGGCTGTTTTGGATTCATTGCAAAGATGCCAGGTCGATTGGCGGTATATTGAGGTGTTGAGATGTATTTATGACTTTGCGTCAATGACCGTCCAAATCCAGTCTCAGCAGACAAAACCTATCAGCTTGCGAAGGGGCGTTAGACAGGGGGATGTAGTATCTCCAAAACTGTTTAACAGTGCACTGGAAGACCTCTTCAAAACGCTGGACTGGAAAGGACGAGGACTTTATATAAATGGCGAGTACATCTCACATCTACGGTTCGCTGATGACGTGGTTATTCTAGCAGAAACTCCGCAAGATCTCGAGGAGATGCTGAGTAACCTAAGCCACTCTTCCAGACGTGTCGGTCTCGGGATAAACTTGGACAAAACAAAGATAATGTTCAATCAACACGTTGTCCCGTCACCGATGAGCGTCGAAAATGTTGGCATCGAAATTGTTTCACAATACAATTACCTTGGCCAAACAATTCAATTAGGCAGAAGCAATTTCGACGAGGAAGCCAACAGAAGAGTTCGGCTAGGTTGGGCAGCTTTTGGGAAATTGAGTCAAGTCTTCTCATCGTCAATTCCTCAGTGCCTCAAGACGAAAGTCTTTAACCAGTGTGTTCTTCCCGTCCTCACCTATGGTGCTGAAACGTTGACGCTGACAAACGGCCTTGTTCACAAATTCAAAGTTGCTCAGCGAGCTATGGAGAAGGCTATGTTAGGAGTTTCACTGAGGGATAAGATCCGAAATGAGGAGATCCGCAGGAGAACCAAGGTCACTGACATAGCCCAAACTATTAGCAAGCTGAAGTGGCAGTGGGCGGGTCATGCCTGTCGTAGAGGCGATGGCCGTTGGAGCCGGAAACTCCTTGATTGGAGACCGCGTTAGTGTGGGACGCCCTCCAGCACGATGGACCGACGATATAAAGAGGCTGGCGGGAAGTGGCTGGATGAGAAAGGCTGAGGACCGGGTGTGGTGGCGCTCTTTAGGGAAGGCCTATGTCCAACAGTGGACGTCCACAGGCTGATGATGATGATGATGATGATGATTCTTATTATATGGTTTAGTTTATTTACCTATTGGTATTTAGGTTTATTTTACACCACCTCCCATTGTCCATTTGTTCATTTTTCGAAATTTCAAAAATCGAAAATCGGGCATGCGGCCTCTTAAGGTTGTCTGGAAAAGATCGCTATTTAGCGATAAGACCGCCTTTTTGTACCTACTTATTAAGATTTCTTTTTGTAACCTGTCATTTGTGTTTCTGTGGTGCAACAAAGTATATACATACATACATACTGATACATACATAGTTATGAGAGCAATAACCGACAGTAAAATGAGAATAAATAATGTTGAACGTTGTTTCAGTCCCTTGTGAGTTAAAGCCTGCTTGTATGGGACATGATGGGTGATGCTTCATACGAGACTACGAGACTACGAGACTACGAGACTACGAGACTACGAGTAGGTAGGTATATATTGCAGGGAAGTCGTTGCACTGTCAATATTTTGGTTTTAGGTACATTTGAATACCCTTTTGATATTTTTTAGGTTAAAGTAAAAAATATCTTTGAAGTTCTGTGTTTGGATAATTTTTCATTTTTATCGGCTATTGCTATTTTTTTTAATTGGTGCACTTATTAGGTAATATTTTATAGTAAAAGCTAAGTAAATATTGACTAAGTTATTGGTGGACATGCCGGCTACGCAAAATGTATCCAATAATATATGTTATATGCAACATAACGTATTATACCTAGGTACATAACGTATTATACCTAGGTACATAACGTATTATACCTAGGTACATAACGTATTATACCTAGGTACATAACTACATGGCTACGCAGTTGACAATATGTTTTAGGTTTTAAGGGGAAATCTTGTTTTTATTCTCTATCGGATATAGTTACAAACGTCCCTGCATTTTTATGTACTTTACAAACTAGGTATAATATTAGTTTTTGTAGCTAAGCTTTAGTTTTTTGGTAATTGGTATATGATCAACTCGTTAGGTATATGATCGATACTCAAAACAAAATAGGGCTCACCACGAGTTAATTCTCGAATTTTGTTCATAAAACTATGGATGTTCTTCATGTCTAAGCTCACTTATAATATATAAACCCTTCCTAAAGGCTACTTTAATAAACGAAAGTACTTTAAAATATCTATCCTTAGATTTCAAATAAACTGTTTGTTGGGGGAACCTATTCAGGTAAAGTTTACTTGCTTGGGTCAGTTTCAATTGGTTAAAGTTCAGCGAATATATTATATCACATTGACGATGAGCAAACTGTGTATTATATGTAACTAAACAGGTTCGACCAGTTGTAATGACTAATGAAAATAACAACAAGCCTGGGACTTGTTGCAATTCAACGACCTGCGCAACGTTATGTTAGGTACCTACGCGTAACATGAATAAACAATAAACAATACTAACGCGTTGGCGCCCGCTGTGGAGTGTGGAGTGTGGAGTGTGGAGTGTGGAGTGTGGAGTGTGGAGTGTGGAGTGTGGAGTGTGGAGCTCGACACTCCACTTGAGGCGGAAACATACATTGAAGAGCTGGCGAACAAAACGGTGCAGCTGCACTTCTTATCTAAATACTGCTTTTTCCTTAACCCCGACGAAAAACGCAGGAGCAAGCTTTGTTTGTGTCCTTCTCCTGGTCCACGACAACGTTCTGCAGTTCGTGAGTGCTCAGTGCGGCTGTACCAGGGTCGCCTGGCCCCCGAACTGAGTGCTCAGTGCGGCTGTACCAGGGTCGCCTGTCCCCCGAACTGCAGGCTCCGGGCGCCGCGCGCTGACCCGGCGCGATGTTCAGGCAACGAATGCCAGCGTAAACATGAGACGGCTTGATTGAGTCATTTTGAAGTCAATCAATTTGTTCATTTTTGTAAAGGCGTAAAGTTATTTATTCAATTAAATTCGCACGATGTCAAAAGCGTGTTGATATGAAAACGGATATATGGAAACGGATTCAATTGAGGATTATTTAAATGATAAAACAGCGTGGATTTGACCTGCAGCTCGTTCCAGCAACGCACAACACTGCAAATAAAACAGCGTGGATTTGACCTGCAGCTCGTTCCAGCAACGCACAACACTGCAAATACTTTTTGTACATGGCATAATCTTGTACCTATTATCAAATATTTGAAAAGAGCAACCGCCGAGTTTCTTGCTGGTTCTTCTCGGTAGGAACGGCATTCCGAACCAGTGGTAGATGCATCGGACGATTCGAAAGTACTTGTAAAAATTTATTTGAATAAAAAAGATTTTTATTTTTATTTTTTATTTTTAGGGTTCCGTACCTCAAAATGAAAAACGGAACCCTTATAGGATCACTTTGTTGTCTGTCTGTCTGTCTGTCAAGATACAGGGTACTTCCCGTTGACCTAGAATTATGAAATTTGGCAGGTAGGTAGATCTAATAGCTGACATTTGGGGAAAAATCTGGAAACCGTGAACTTAGGGTTAGATCACACAAAAAAATTAAATTGTGGTCATGAAGTAATAATTAGTATTTTCAACTTTCGAAGTGAAATAACTATATCAAGGGAGGTATCATTATGAAAGGTCTTCACCTGTACATTCTAAAACAGATTTTTATTTATTTTTATGCATCATAGTTTTTGAATTATCGTGTAAAATGTCGAAAAAATACGACTGTAGTACGGAACCCTCATTGCGCGAGCCTGACTCGCACTTGGCCGGATTTTTTTAAGATACTATTGAGAAATAATAACAGTTTCATTTCGTTCCCTTTACTAATTCATAGTTAGGCCAGGTCATTATGGGACACGTATATTTTGATTTCGACAATGCGACGCCAATTATAATTAACTAGCTGATGCCCACGACTTCGTCCACGTGGATTTACGTTTTTCAAAATCCCGCGGGAACTCTTTGATTTTCCGGGATAAAAAGTAGCCTGTGTGTTAATCCAGGGTATAATGTATCTCCATTCCAAATTTCAGCCAAATCCGTCCAGTAGTTTTTGCGTGAAGGAGTAACAAACACACACACACACATACAAACTTTCGCCTTTATAATATTAGTCGGGATTAGGTATAGGTAGACTCCGTCGATGCATCTTTTTAGTTGTTAAATAGTTTTCCAAAAAGTGTAGGTATACTCGTATACTCGTATACAGTGTCAACAATTTTTGTATAAAATATTTTGACTTTGATGTCGTTTTGTAAACAGCTTCACACGATTCGCTCCTCGCCACACTAGCCGCTAGCCGCTAGCCGCTAGCCCCTAGCCGCAAGCCGCTAGCGTCACGCTGCAGCTGCAGTGGCTGGACGTAGTGTAAGTGGGCCCTGTTTTCTGAGGAAAATCCGTCATGGATACCACCGGCCACCGGCCACCGGCCACCGGCCACCGGCCACCGGCCACCGGCCACCGGCCACCGGCCACCGGCCACGGGGAGCGCAGCTGGCGACGCCTCGTGACCGCGCCGCAGCAGCCCCAGCAGCGGGACGCCACGAGCCCGGCATGCCTCAAGCACGTTAGAGGCATGCCGGAGCACAACACGCACAACACTGTTTTTCTTACTATTCCTCAGAAAAAACTGCTAAAATGACAAGATCAATCGCACACGAATCTTTTTTGTCACCCAAGCCAATTTTTGAACGCGATTGCTCATGTGGGGTTGCCGCTATCGCGCGACGAGGTCGTGACCCGCGCCCAGTGCTGTTACGAAACTCGAACGAGCTGCGGCTTATTTGATAGCAGTTTGTGTGACATGAGGATTGTGGAATAGTAAATGCTGATAAGGCGGCAGTGAATTGCACCATAAAGCATAAGCGGAGTCGAGACGAACCAACACCAACAACCAACCAGCGGCTCAGGGTCGCGACCACCACTCCACTCCACTCCACTTCACTCCACTCTACTACTACATACCTACCGATTAATTGCTTGGTAGATACAAGCGAATAATCGGTAGGTATATAAAAAGAAAATCTTACTGATCTATCAATGCTCAGCTCAAACTACTGCACGGATCGGGCTCAAAGGCATGCAGATAGCTATTATGACGTAGGGGTCATATAGGGGGGGGGGGGGGACTAAGGGGGTAAAATAGTGGTTTGAAATTTGCGAATTTGAAAATGTGGGAAGTTGATAATAAAAAGAATACCCGGCTGAGTTTGTTGTGGGCTCTTCTCAGACCTGGGCGCGTTTGGAACCCTCGTAGCTTTAGTTTTAAGTACGTATTAATTATCACCACTATATATCATATCATCTTACAAATAAAAATTTATGACAATCAGGAAGCGTAAAATTTTACCAATTCTGAATAAATGATTTGAGTTTGAGTTTTCTGGTGGGAGGCTTCGGCCGTGGCTAGTTACCACCCTACCGGCAAAACCGTGCCGCCAAGCGATTTAGCGTTCCGGTACGATGCCGTGTAGAAACCAAAGGGGTATGGGTTTAATAAAAACTGCCATACCCCTTCCAGGTTAGCCCGCTATCATCTTAGACTGTATCATCACTTACCATCACGTGAGATTGCAGTAAAGGGCTAACTTGTATCTGAATAAAAAAAATAAAAAAGTTTGAGTAAGCTAACTGTGACCAAATTTCAGCAAAATCGGTAAAATAGTTGAGCCGCGATAAGCTAGCAGACAGACAGATAGTATGGATATGGATGGATGAGGATGAGGAGGCGGCTTCTAGCTGCCAGCAGCTACGTCCGGACTGCAACCTACATACATACAGTGCAGCGTAGTGTCTGTGATGAAGCTCTGATGACACTGTGGCCGTGGCGGAGAATGTTCTGTTCTGTGGCAGGGCTCGGACAGTTTATTTGTGTCGGCCCCACTTCTTCAAAGGAGTGTACAACTCACTCCTGGCAAGCTTTCACAATTTAGAAAAGCTTCGTTCGTCTTGAACATGTTGAATGTTAAAATTCTTAACCTTAGAAAATCTAGAAGGATAAGTCCAAGACATCGGGTCGAATTCAGATGAAGTGAACAAGAAATTGAATGCTTTTCTAATCAACGATTAGCAAGAGCTCTACAAGAACATAAAAGAGTGGAGTGTTTTTGTTGGTTGGTCGGCTGGTGGTTGGTGGCTAGTGGCTGGTGGTTACAATATTCTTAGTGTACGAATGCGTACACTAAGAATATTGTACTAAGTGATCTCTGCAATACGTGTTTTGATAACGAGTTGCGTATATTCCCGTAATCACAGCAGGATTATCTTACAATTACAACTATCACATGAGGTTGTAAAGATAGAGTAAGGCAAATGGCATTGATTAATGCAAATATATTAACAACATAAAGTTATTAATAGCAATTACAACCTTTGAATCGTTTCAGCGTTGCAACTATAAACAAATATGTATGTAGCGTTATAAAAGTTTCCTCATCCCTTGCTCCTGTGCTCAGATATACTCGTAACAATTGAGAAGCGAACAAAACTGTGTGATTGCCCGAAATTAAATTTTTTTGGAGCAGCAAAAACACAATGATAGCTGTTGAAACTGTATTGCATCTTTAACGTTTTGATCAAAATCACGAAGTCTGTACGTGTACTCAATTTCAGTAACGTTTTAGATCGGTTTGCTTGATGAGTTTAGATTACTATGAACAAACGAAAACATCCGAATCAAAGAAAAAAATGCTTTCATCAGAAGTTTAATTAGGTAGAGTGTTTTGTTCGTTGTTCCTCGGTTGTTGTTGACAACTCTGGAAACGTCCTTGTAGGTGTTGCGATACATTTCCTACGTATTATATTATCGTAACACATTCAATTCAACTGTATATAAACAAACAAATGCGCACGGAAGTGAACAAATATTTAAATATAGTTTTACCGAGAAATTAGATAGTTAACAATTGTAAACAAATATCCGTTTTCCCGGACCTGTTGTTGTCGTCGAACAATTTGGTGTTTACAACAAACGTTATCTAGCAAGGGACGATTATTCTTTTGGAAGAAAAACAAGTAAACATCATACATACAGTTTCAAGGTGACACCGTTACGTCGGCCCAGCGGCACTTAGGAGTAGGTCGAGGAGGCTGGAGAGGGACGAGGAGTGGCAGGGTGCGGCGTGGTGCGGCGTGGAGCGGTGGGGAGCGGAGCGGAGCGCACCTTGCACTTGGCCGGGGAAGGCAGCTGGCGGCGCAGCATCGAGGCGAGCCCCAGGCGCTGCAACAAGCACACTTCTGCAGCGGACCCGCCCCACGTGCCCTCGAGCAATGCGGCGCAGCTCCACGACTTCATGACGACTCTTGTCGCATCAGTGGGACATTAAGTGACTTAACTGTATACGTTCTTACGTGGCACACGCACGCTGAAAATCTGTTGGGAGTATCTTTCTCTAATTGAAACAACAATTCTAAACAAAAAGTTGGTGTAATTTCTTGATGATGATGATGATGATGATGATGTATTTATCATGTTATAGCATGAAGGCTGGAAAGATTTACCCACTGCTTCGTAATACAAATAAACCGTTAAAGTTCGTACGATCAGACTTAAGCCATAAAAGGGAGCAAATAAATTACTTGGACAAACTCGAGTTTGCTCGAGCCCGAAATAAATTATTTATGTTTGTTATACAGATAATAAATAAACGAAGCACATCAACATGCGCGCCAATGAATACGCCGATAACTGTATGTACTAACTCCGCTGTCGCTGTTTGAACAGGCTTCACGACTATATTTGGTTAGGGGCTACTTTCAAATGTTAGTCAACAATGCAGATACGAAAAGGGTGAACAAGTAAAGTAGAACATCCTCATAACGTTGCTATATCTGACGCAATCGACGCAAGCGCGGCCCGTTCAGCGGCTGTGCCGCACAAAGGCTGCGTCAACACCGAAATACGATTTCTGAAGCGCGGTTCCTGGAGATCGTTAAGGTTCGATGTGAACTAAAAGTGTTCAGTCAGTTACAGTTTACACTATCGATCAATATTTTTTTGATGACAAATGGAACCGTGAAAGAGTTGCGATCGCAGAAGTTGGCTGTCAGTCATGGACGACAATCGCTACGCAAACTACGTTAGGGATAGTTTACACTTCTCTTAATGTAGACCAAAACTGTTTTAGATAGATTCAGCAACAACAACAATTGCAATAACCGTAATACTATTATAAGCTAAGCTTAGGTTTGCCCGAGATTCATTTGTACAAATAGACGCTGAAAAGTTTGTAAATATTGTCTTACAAAAATACGTAAAGAGAACAATTTCCGCTAGCTTGTGACTTAATCGCGAGGGTAAATATACTCGGAACATTTGTTTCAGTGTTTCCGTTTCAAACTGTTGTGGTACGTATTAAACTATCAACACTTGCTGTTTGCGGTAAACACAGCCACACAGGAAGCCGTCAACATCTGCTGGAATTCCGCAACTCGAATGTTCTCCACGACAGTAGCAACTTTGATTTCTCACACGTTTACGCGTTTGACGCATTTTTTCGTTTGTCGTGTATAGAGATAGTTTAGCGATCTACGGAGATGAATTCGAATGAACTCAATCACACCACGTAGAAAAGCCCCAGGAACTGAACGAAAGATTAATCTAGCAACTCGAAGGAGGCAAATCGGCGACTGTCGGTTCGGACAACTAGAGGGGATCCGCTCTGTTAGGCATTCTAGTGCTGAGATCTTAGAGCATGCTTTGACTTTGCTCAGACTTTAAAGATAAGACAGATTTATGTTAGAGCCAAATCTGGCTCGTTTCAACACAGTATTAAGTCTGAGCGGAGTCAAAGCACGCTCTAGAGATGTATCTACGATAGATGTCAGCCTGAGCATCGCGGGATACTCAGATATAAACTATACGAGATATACGGGCCAGGCAAGAGGCGGAACAGAAAGTTCCTTCCTGATGTTTTGACATCACAGGAGCACGAAGGACGGTCAGAGAAGACAGATGTTATTAGATATGTTACGGAGACGGCCTCAGCGGAGTCAGGTATGTCAATACATCAGACCTGTTGGACTTTTGGTTTTGGGAGTTTTTCGGGTGTTAGAAGCTGATATCTTATCTAGTCAGAAAAGTCACTAAATACATTGCGGCTGTTCCTAATGTAAGTATAATGTGTAGAGTATACAGCGCCATGCGAAAAGAAGGGTACTGTCTTTAAGTTTATGTTGCTTACAATGACCCCCATTCTGCAAGGCCGGGTGAGTATAGCTACAGAGTAAGGGAGTGCTAAGCGCGATACTGACCACAGTCTTTACCTCCTTGGTGGCCACGTTGTAGAGCAGCGCCGTGCCCGCGTCGCGCAGCTCGCCCGCCTCGCTCAGCACGCAGTGCACGCACACCTGCAACGAGGACATGTTGTCATTGCCTGCACTCACACTTGTGTTGCCCGAGTGTGTCAACTAAGGCAGTCCAAGACATAGGGCCTCGTGGTCTCGGTCAAGTGTTTGGTTCAGGGCCTCCACACCGAGAGCGACAAGTGATGAGAAATGTTAGCAGATCCTAAGTACAGGGGCTCACCTTGGTAGTGACGCGTATGTTGGAGAGCGTCTGTCCGTTGGCCTCCCACTCGCTGATGTACAGCAGCCACTCCGACGACGACGTGTTCTCGAACAGGTTGCGGTGATGAGAAGTGTTGGCAGATCCTAAGTACAGGGGCTCACCTTGGTAGTGACGCGTATGTTGGAGAGCGTCTGTCCGTTGGCCTCCCACTCGCTGATGTACAGCAGCCACTCCGACGACGACGTGTTCTCGAACAGGTTGCGGTGATGAGAAGTGTTGGCAGATCCTAAGTACAGGGGCTCACCTTGGTAGTGACGCGTATGTTGGAGAGCGTCTGTCCGTTGGCCTCCCACTCGCTGATGTACAGCAGCCACTCCGACGACGACGTGTTCTCGAACAGGTTGCGGTGATGAGAAGTGTTGGCAGATCCTAAGTACAGGGGCTCACCTTGGTAGTGACGCGTATGTTGGAGAGCGTCTGTCCGTTGGCCTCCCACTCGCTGATGTACAGCAGCCACTCCGACGACGACGTGTTCTCGAACAGGTTGCGGTGATGAGAAGTGTTGGCAGATCCTAAGTACAGGGGCTCACCTTGGTAGTGACGCGTATGTTGGAGAGCGTCTGTCCGTTGGCCTCCCACTCGCTGATGTACAGCAGCCACTCCGACGACGACGTGTTCTCGAACAGGTTGCGGTGATGAGAAGTGTTGGCAGATCCTAAGTACAGGGGCTCACCTTGGTAGTGACGCGTATGTTGGAGAGCGTCTGTCCGTTGGCCTCCCACTCGCTGATGTACAGCAGCCACTCCGACGACGACGTGTTCTCGAACAGGTTGCGGTGATGAGAAGTGTTGGCAGATCCTAAGTACAGGGGCTCACCTTGGTAGTGACGCGTATGTTGGAGAGCGTCTGTCCGTTGGCCTCCCACTCGCTGATGTACAGCAGCCACTCCGACGACGACGTGTTCTCGAACAGGTTGCACATCTGTTCATGCAAAACATAAAAAGGATGATTTTATTTCGATGATAATTTTTTTGCCATTATAAATTTAAATATTTACGGTTGAAGATGATATGAGCAACAAAATATTGAACACAATTTCTAAAGTAAATTAAGTTGATGAATCTAAATCTAGTACCTACTCTAATCGGATAGTAACATTTCCACAGGAAACATGAGAGGGATAGCGATACGTGGCAAGTACTCACAAAGAGCGCCAGCGCGAGCTGCTCGGCGGGCGGGTGCGCGTCGATGCGGTGCGCGAAGGCCAGCAGCGCGTGGTGGCGCCGGTCCTGGTGCAGCACCAGCGACACGTCGTCCCTGAGCGCGGCGGCGGCCAGGCAGCGCAGCACGCCCACGCGGCACTCCGACTTCAGCCCGCCGTCCGACAGCACGCGGCCTGCGTCCACCGAGCTCCGAATAAATCACTTGTCACTAATGTCATAAACTGCACCCAATGATCTTGTCACATTGCAAGTTACAGGTAAGAGACAAGATGGCAACCTTTTAAGCTATTTGGAAGGAAAATCTAAGTATAACAAAAAAACTTGTCCTGACTGGCTGATTTGTCAACGCAGTCTAAATAGCTGGCTGCAGTTAGAATCTTGAAAGTGTGAACGCTTTTGCTAACAAAGAAAGGTTTTGAAAATTCCACCTCTAAGCGATTTTCAAAAATTCCGCCGGGGCAGGTCAGTCAGTATTTCAATAAATTTGGATGATACCCATCAGAGGCATTCACTCTGGTCCGTCTATCTGACTCTGGCCACTGCACTAGGGCCTAGAGACATCGACGTTCAGGTAGCGGGGCTGATGCATAAAAACAATTGGCTATTCAAAAAAATCTCTGTGTAAAGACAAATTCAAAAATTACTAACATTTTGGCAAAATGGTTTTATGACCTAAAGCTTCTAGTATCGCTCCCGCAGCTTTGGCGATCGTGGCTCCCTCGAGATATGGCTCATATTATAATGTTGCGCCATTTCGCCCTGTAGCAGACCGTGCGAAAAACTTTGCAGAATTTTGCATCGCCTTTACCTGGCCAACATCTCGAGCTCCGTGGGACGAACCGAGACATTGATTTTTTTAAATATTTCTGTTGGCTGGCTGTTACGCTTCCCTTTGTCCCAAGTTTACCCACCTCCTCCAAACGGCAACAGGTATTAGAGCATACTGAACAGAGCTATCAAACCATACTGAAGACATAACCGCATCACACAGGATAGACGAACTGTGCAGAGTCCCACAGCACACTCCACTCACCGATAAAGGTGAGGAACTCGTCTCCCAGCACCCAGCTGCCTTCGCCTTGGACCAAGTACTGCTGAAACTCGTCCAAACTCTGCTGCTCCTCTGCGCTCAGCTCGACGCCCTCCAGCGCCTTTGAGAACGCCTCGAACTCTTGCGCACCCTGAGCCGTGGGAAAATAAACACTAAGGATTCATAAGATTAATGGTTTTAGACCTTTAAAATTTAGTTGCTATAACCGAATGAATACTACAGCCGTGTATGCTTTGTCGCGGCGTGGGTCGATAGAGCTCACAATGCGTCAGTCTGTTTGTATGTAGGCATGACTAAAAGTTAAATTAGTTCGGCCATAATGTTCACAGTGGAACCATTTTGGGCGGCGGTATTTTTATTTCCTTTTTCATTTGGCGTGAGTCACACACAAGTACACTCGCTACTTGCACTTGGCTCTGACACGCCGCGACTGGCGAGCGACACTGGAAAGGGCAACCGTGCAAGTATAGACTTGCACTCCGCAACCACACACAGCTGCAGTGTTCTATCGGCTTCGCTGGTTGTCGCTTCACTTCTAACACCATAGTATGAGTAACTACGGTTTTAACATTTCGAAGCCATTCGCTAGAGTATCGAGAGACGCGTCGTTTCGGCGAGTCAGAAACTCTTAAACAAATAAAAAAGCAACAGCATCCACAACAACCCAAACTTCTGAAAACAGCAAGTTTTGTCGCTCTATTGTAAAGCTGCTAAATGTGACTTAGCGTCGTGTGATATATGAATCAAGTTGCATCTCGGACACTAGTGCATTATATTTATCAAAGGGCAATATCACCATGCAAGTAACAGCGACCGCGACCGCGACCGCGTCCGAGTGTCGGCAGGGCGCGGGCGCGGGCGCGGGCGCGGGCGCGGGCGCGGGCGCGGGCGCGGGCGCGGTACAGCCTACAGGCGACCCTATGTTTGACGCGACCGTTACGATTTACAAGCGCTAGTTTCATTTCATGCGGTCCTCAGTTGTTTGGCGTAAACACATAAATATGTATAATATGTGACGTTACCGTATGTTGCAACGCGCATGCATCGTAAAACTTGTAAAAATAGATTACGACAAGTTCAAGGTTCGATCATTGAGAAGAAACAGATACATTAACCAAAACCTAAAATGGCGGAGGCTCCACCGCCTCCGCCATGTCTGCCCACCGACAACACACTCACGTCGATGTCTCTGTACACGAGGGGCGGGTCCCGCTCGCGGCGCCGCTGCTCCTCCTGGCGCCGCTCGTCCGCCTCGGCGTCCAGGTCGCGCGAGCTGGGGCCCGCCAGCGCCGCGCGCGGCTCCACCGCCTCCGCCATGTCTGCCCACCGACAACACACTCACGTCGATGTCTCTGTACACGAGGGGCGGGTCCCGCTCGCGGCGCCGCTGCTCCTCCTGGCGCCGCTCGTCCGCCTCGGCGTCCAGGTCGCGCGAGCTGGGGCCCGCCAGCGCCGCGCGCGGCTCCACCGCCTCCGCCATGTCTGCCCACCGACAACACACTCACGTCGATGTCTCTGTACACGAGGGGCGGGTCCCGCTCGCGGCGCCGCTGCTCCTCCTGGCGCCGCTCGTCCGCCTCGGCGTCCAGGTCGCGCGAGCTGGGGCCCGCCAGCGCCGCGCGCGGCTCCACCGCCTCCGCCATGTCTGCCCACCGACAACACACTCACGTCGATGTCTCTGTACACGAGGGGCGGGTCCCGCTCGCGGCGCCGCTGCTCCTCCTGGCGCCGCTCGTCCGCCTCGGCGTCCAGGTCGCGCGAGCTGGGGCCCGCCAGCGCCGCGCGCGGCTCCACCGCCTCCGCCATGTCTGCCCACCGACAACACACTCACGTCGATGTCTCTGTACACGAGGGGCGGGTCCCGCTCGCGGCGCCGCTGCTCCTCCTGGCGCCGCTCGTCCGCCTCGGCGTCCAGGTCGCGCGAGCTGGGGCCCGCCAGCGCCGCGCGCGGCTCCACCGCCTCCGCCATGTCTGCCCACCGACAACACACTCACGTCGATGTCTCTGTACACGAGGGGCGGGTCCCGCTCGCGGCGCCGCTGCTCCTCCTGGCGCCGCTCGTCCGCCTCGGCGTCCAGGTCGCGCGAGCTGGGGCCCGCCAGCGCCGCGCGCGGCTCCACCGCCTCCGCCATGTCTGCCCACCGACAACACACGAATCAATCTTATCTCTGACCTGCCTCGAGCTACAGAGATGTGTGGAGGACGAGGACCGCCGCCACGTCCTCGGGTGCGACCTACTGGATGTTCGTGAGGAGGGTCCAGTATTGGTATACACCACAACAATTCGCGCAGCAGCGGCACAAGATGCGGATCCGGACCGCGAGCCTTCTGCCGCAAAGAGGGGAGAAAAACAAAAGAGAAGCGAATTAGACAGAAAGAATTTGTAGCGAGTCCAAAAGGCATCTTCAGGAAACACGCCAGCAAGTACTACCGAGGGGCCCTCCCTGTGATTCAGATCACACGGCCGAGAGGTCAGTGGGGCCACGGGAGATAAGACGACCCACTTCAGACTTCGCTCGGGAGGACCTATCGAGAAAACCCACATGCAAAATCTCAAGTTTATACACCCAGCAGTTACAGGGGTTGACGCGCCAGTCAGGCAGTTACAATAAAACTAAGCTATTTCACTTAAGTTGTAATGTTTCAATGTTATGTTTACCTCCTCCGACACTTGCACGTGAGATACCACAGTGGGTGCTGTACGTACGAGCTACGAGTGACACGCCGAGGAGCGTGTATAGTTACACGTTATGTTTACCTCCTCCGACACTTGCACGTGAGATACCACAGTGGGTGCTGTACGTACGAGCTACGAGTGACACGCCGACGAGCGTGTATAGTTACACGTTATGTTTACCTCCTCCGACACTTGCACGTGAGATACCACAGTGGGTGCTGTACGTACGAGCTACGAGTGACACGCCGAGGAGCGTGTATAGTTACACGTTATGTTTACCTCCTCCGACACTTGCACGTGAGATACCACAGTGGGTGCTGTACGTACGAGCTACGAGTGACACGCCGAGGAGCGTGTATAGTTACACGTTATGTTTACCTCCTCCGACACTTGCACGTGAGATACCACAGTGGGTGCTGTACGTACGAGCTACGAGTGACACGCCGAGGAGCGTGTATAGTTACACGTTATGTTTACCTCCTCCGACACTTGCACGTGAGATACCACAGTGGGTGCTGTACGTACGAGCTACGAGTGACACGCCGAGGAGCGTGTATAGTTACACGTTATGTTTACCTCCTCCGACACTTGCACGTGAGATACCACAGTGGGTGCTGTACGTACGAGCTACGAGTGACACGCCGAGGAGCGTGTATAGTTACACGTTATGTTTACCTCCTCCGACACTTGCACGTGAGATACCACAGTGGGTGCTGTACGTACGAGCTACGAGTGACACGCCGAGGAGCGTGTATAGTTACACGTTATGTTTACCTCCTCCGACACTTGCACGTGAGATACCACAGTGGGTGCTGTACGTACGAGCTACGAGTGACACGCCGAGGAGCGTGTATAGTTACACGTTATGTTTACCTCCTCCGACACTTGCACGTGAGATACCACAGTGGGTGCTGTACGTACGAGCTACGAGTGACACGCCGAGGAGCGTGTATAGTTACACGTTATGTTTACCTCCTCCGACACTTGCACGTGAGATACCACAGTGGGTGCTGTACGTACGAGCTACGAGTGACACGCCGAGGAGCGTGTATAGTTACACGTTATGTTTACCTCCTCCGACACTTGCACGTGAGATACCACAGTGGGTGCTGTACGTACGAGCTACGAGTGACACGCCGACGAGCGTGTATAGTTACACGTTATGTTTACCTCCTCCGACACTTGCACGTGAGATACCACAGTGGGTGCTGTACGTACGAGCTACGAGTGACACGCCGACGAGCGTGTATAGTTACACGTTATGTTTACCTCCTCCGACACTTGCACGTGAGATACCACAGTGGGTGCTGTACGTACGAGCTACGAGTGACACGCCGAGGAGCGTGTATAGTTACACGTTATGTTTACCTCCTCCGACACTTGCACGTGAGATACCACAGTGGGTGCTGTACGTACGAGCTACGAGTGACACGCCGACGAGCGTGTATAGTTACACGTTATGTTTACCTCCTCCGACACTTGCACGTGAGATACCACAGTGGGTGCTGTACGTACGAGCTACGAGTGACACGCCGAGGAGCGTGTATAGTTACACGTTATGTTTACCTCCTCCGACACTTGCACGTGAGATACCACAGTGGGTGCTGTACGTACGAGCTACGAGTGACACGCCGACGAGCGTGTATAGTTACACGTTATGTTTACCTCCTCCGACACTTGCACGTGAGATACCACAGTGGGTGCTGTACGTACGAGCTACGAGTGACACGCCGAGGAGCGTGTATAGTTACACGTTATGTTTACCTCCTCCGACACTTGCACGTGAGATACCACAGTGGGTGCTGTACGTACGAGCTACGAGTGACACGCCGACGAGCGTGTAGGGCAGTTTTACGTTATATTTCTATTGATATTTGTATCTTTGTCACGTTACTTTACCAGTTATTACACAGATTACAAGATGTTTAAGTGCTCAGTTTGGGGGAGAAACAAATAAATTTGTAAACAGATTGGAGCGGGACTTCAGATATAAACCCCTTTAAAATGTCTTCGAAGACATTCTTCGTTGCATCGTAACAATTTTATATTTCACAAAATATTTGTTCCATTATGATTTGTCCTAAAAAAAGCATATTATACAGTCGCAGACTATGTAAACGATAAAAAAGCTTGGATTTGACCCGCTCCAGCAATGCACGGGGCTGCAATGGCTTGTATAGTACGGTATAATAACATTGTAAATTGAAAAATTAAAAAGAGCAACCGCCGAGTTTCTTGCTGGTTCTTCTCGGTAGGAACGGCATTCCGAACCAGTGGTAAATTAAAACTACCTGACTATTCATAAGCACTTTTAAAAAGTTTACATGAATAAAAAAACATTCTATTCTATTCTATTCTATTCTGTCACATGTACAACAGTTCAGCAACACAGCGCGCTCTCCGCGCGGTCGCCGCACGCCGCACGCCGCACGCCGCACGCCGCACGTCGCCGGCATTTATCCACAGATATTTTAAGAGTTTAATCGACACTAGGCTGCAGCTTTATTCTAGAACCACTCCGACTTTCAGCAATCGATATTTCATCCGAGTCCCAGATCATAAAACCGCGGGTATTTCGGGAGATATTTCACCATTATATCACCGACATATCGAAAGTTTAAAAGTTAAAACGCATACAAACCTAACAAAAACACAGATTATTTATAACACAGTCTATTTCCAGAAGACACCAAGTAGTGAATCGCGCACGAACACAGGCACAGTGGAAGGGAGTACTGGGCTCCACGACCGAGAGCAGGCGGCGGCCGCTAGAGTCTCCTGGCGCAGGAGCGGCACTGGCTCGGCGCGGTCGGGGCGGCCGCTGGCACGGCGCCAGCGGCCGCCCCGACCGCGCCTCATCACTAGCGGTATTAAACTCTCAAACATCCAACGCATCTACGAAATGTTACAGGAATTTTCCGCCAACTTAGGCCACTTTCGAGATTCGCTGCCTTACAATCCGTACAACCGGGTTTCCTGCAGGTGTTGCCACGTGCTCGGCGCGGGAGCCGGGAGGTGGGAGGTGGGAGGGCGACTTGCGACCTATTTGAGGATCGTTCACCCGCGACAATAAATAGACGAGGTCGATCACTCTGTCTAGTGTTACGAAGTTCGCGAGCTCCTTGCACTTTGTTACACGGACGATTTATGAGATCGACATGCGCGTAGTGTATGTTCGTCAGCTCCACGAGCAAACTACACTTGCACGCAGATAGCTCCGCCCACCTGTTGACCTTTGATTCAGGGTTGGAGGTTGACCCCAGCGAGGCGGACACTGAACTGACGAACTAAACGAGTACCTATAGAGATTAGAGAGGCGCTAAATAGGTACTACAATTGATATAATACCGTGGGTTGTGAAAAATGAAGATACCTATGTATGTCTATCGGTTGAAACGAAGTTAGTCACGAGAAATATTGAAGTACTTAGTTGCTTACGTAAAGAACAGCAGGATTAGTCTGCACTGCACTGTACTGCACTGCACTGCACTGCACTGCACTGCACTGCACTGCACTGCACTCCGCAACGAACACAACCATAGGATCCGCAATCTTTGAGCATAAACACATTGCTCTGAACAATGGCAAAGGCGCGAACTGAGCTCTACCTCTTGGTCGGCGTGTGGCGTGTGGCGTGTGGCGTGTGGCGTGTGGCGTGTGGCGTGTGGCGTGTGGCGTGTGGCCAGCTCACAGGACAGGAATGATTTGTGATGGAGTCAGGTATGGAAAACAAGGTGGAAATCTAGACGAAATAACTCAGTTTTACTTACAGACCAAAAAGGTCGAAATGAAGATCGAATCGATCAGTTTCGTGAGTGTTTTAATAAGTCGGTAACTCACCATCGTCCGCATCGGGCGCGTCGCCGCCGTTTCGGTCGCGCAGCTTCTTCCTCTTCTTCTCCTTGCGCCGCTCCTTGCGCGCCAGCTTCTCCGTCAGGGTGCTCCTGCGCGCGTCCAGCTCTTGCGACGCCACCCTGCGCGACGGTACACAACTGGCTACGTTACTACAACTACTGCAACACACTTTGTGTACAGTACAACTGCACTCTACACTCTACACTAGAGGGACCTACAGTACGCAGCAGAAAACAATGTACATCGATCTTTAGAAAGAGATAACGGTTATGTAGAGCATTGGCTCTGTCGTTGAAACCGACAAAACGTTACACAGACAGCGCTCTACAAAGCCGAAATGTTATTGTAAAGGTCGATGTACATTATTTTCTGCCGCGTCCTGTAGGTGCCATGCTGTAGTGTACAGATCGCACGCACTCCTGATCTCTGCGGTGCAGCCAACCTACAACAAGCGTCAACATACATGAGCTAAAATGCGAACTATTTCTTTCAATCAAACATATTATAATGCGTATAAAATGACTTCTCACGCGGAATTATAACTTTCAAATGTGTGTCAAATTTCATGTTAAAAGTTCGAATTTAGTCCTTGTACTTTTGACAGTTGACCCATTAGAGTTAAAGTGGCGTGTAAGTCATTTTGTACGCACTATACATAAATGTTACTACTCTTCTGTCAACTTTACTTATACACGTTGAAGAAGCAACAGTTAGGACATACAACTATGATGTGTATACTCGCTACTCGCTACTCGCTACTCGCTACACATGTCAACGACGACTTGCTCGTGCACAACAGCGATGATGACTGCTGGTCACGTGTCACGTGTCACGTGTCACGTGTCAGCGACAGTTTACCAAACGTCAGAACGCTCGCTCAGCGAGGGAGCTTGTATGAAATACATACTACATGTGTCATAAACTATTGACATTATTTGACGAACTTTATGGTTAAATGTATAATTCAAAATAGTTAGCAAGATTTGACATAGTAGGCATCATCGCAATTCATGGTCGCAATCTTTTTAATTTTTGAAGGCAACGAAAAAGGAAATGAGGGTCGATTTTCAGAAATATTTCAGTAAATTAGGGATAAGTGCAAAGGTTTCAATGAAATTAAGCAAAATACAGAAATAACACAAGACAGCTTTACTATATTTATTGGAATTCTAAAGTGTGTACAACGTCTAAATGGCTGGTCGTGGAATGTGAACATAGTTATCTAGAAGGGTCTCGGCGGCGCGTCGCGCAGCGCGCTGACGGCGGCGGCCGCACGCGCCAGCGCGCGCAGCACGGCCAGCGCGGCGTGCCCCGCGCCCGCGCCGCATCTGCGGGCGTCACGTGCCGTACCACTGCCGCCGGGGGTGTTGAAGCGTGTAGGGTTTGCCGGAGTTCTATACGTAATGCCAGCAGCCAGAGTTATGGCAATGCCCACACTCCACACACCGCCGCTACCGTGTACAGTGTACAGTGTACAGTGTACAGTGTACAGTGTACAGTGTACAGTGTACAGTGTACAGCCGGCACTGCGGAGCTCCGTAACCCTACCTGTCGGATATCCGACACCAAAATGTATTCGTAACCAAAACCGAATCAGATACAAAAGTTTGGAATAATTTCGGATATTCGGCGTTGTCTAAACGAGACATGTTATCACAAGTTGTTGCTGTTGCTGTTGCTGTTGCCGGCCGAGCCCACACAGGCACACGCTAGCACAGCGCATGCCGCGTATTATTTCTGTATTTTACTTTTGCAATTGCTTAAAACTAACATCCGTAACCGAAACTATCCGAAACTAACGGATAATCTGAAATCATCTGTACCCGGAAACGCATCTGAAACCGGTATGATATTACTGCTACATCCGTATCCCACGCGCTAGTGGCGTGCAGGCGTGCTCGTGCACTTCCGACGAGCACGAAGCATTGCCTACCGTACCTACCGGATGACAGGAGCGAGTGAAACGAGAACACATGTTGTGCCGATCCCACGTAACGTAGAAAAAGGGCAAGAAGGTCGACGAAATTGTCTGTTGCAGAACCTATCGTATACGGACCCCCGGTTTGAGGGCTCGAACAAGGCGTGACCCGTAGAAATGAGACCCTTGCCGCTAGCTGTCGCTGTCACGAATGAATTGACCTTTATATTTGCAGGCTCAGACCGACCCGCGAGCGCGTTCTGTTCACGCCACTCATAACACTGTGCCTACTACAAGTTATATCTACTGTAAGTTAGGAAGTCAATAAGAAATCTCGGGGCATCTCAGCATGCGCTGAGGATGGCCACCGAGGGGTTGCAGAAGGCCAAAATCTTAAGATTCATAAGAGATAACAAATCGTTAGGTACGCAAATTAGTTTATTTGATGCCATAATTTCCAGGTGAGTGTAACCAGATGGAGAGCGCTGGTTCTCCCGCGCACGGCGCACACCAATCACCTAGCAGCGACTCACCTGGCCTCCTCGATCTGGTGGTTGAGCGTGAGGAAGTCGGGGCTGTCGCGCCGGCTGTGCCGCACGCCGTTCGCGTACACCTGCCGACATCAATCGACAAGCAGCGACTCACCTGGCCTCCTCGATCTGGTGGTTGAGCGTGAGGAAGTCGGGGCTGTCGCGCCGGCTGTGCCGCACGCCGTTCGCGTACACCTGCCGACATCAATCGACAAGCAGCGACTCACCTGGCCTCCTCGATCTGGTGGTTGAGCGTGAGGAAGTCGGGGCTGTCGCGCCGGCTGTGCCGCACGCCGTTCGCGTACACCTGCCGACATCAATCGACAAGCAGCGACTCACCTGGCCTCCTCGATCTGGTGGTT
Organism: Maniola hyperantus; assembly: GCF_902806685.2. Classification (NCBI taxonomy): domain Eukaryota; kingdom Metazoa; phylum Arthropoda; class Insecta; order Lepidoptera; family Nymphalidae; genus Maniola; species Maniola hyperantus. Next base: position 15,035,347 of record NC_048548.1, read on the forward strand.
GAGCGTGAGGAAGTCGGGGCTGTCGCGCCGGCTGTGCCGCACGCCGTTCGCGTACACCTGCCGACATCAATCGACAAGCAGCGACTCACCTGGCCTCCTCGATCTGGTGGTTGAGCGTGAGGAAGTCGGGGCTGTCGCGCCGGCTGTGCCGCACGCCGTTCGCGTACACCTGCCGACATCAATCGACTGTGTTTGTTAGTATATTGGTCTGTCCTTCAATCACACCGCAACAGTGTACCGGCCGTCCTGCTTCGACGCATGCGGGAGATGCAAGCTGCGGAGGTATGTAGGTGATACGCATGGCAGAAACGCGGACGATCTTCCTACTTATCATCTATGAAAGAATTAGAAACAAATGTGACAACAACTACTTAATAAATTTTAAATATATATAATGTTATTTTATTCTTGAGTGAATTCGGGGAATGAAACCAAGACTTAATTGCGTTTCTATACAATTACAGAAACAACATTTAAAGCCTTTATTTACGGTTTTAACAAATCTTTTCTAATTATAAACACAAAATATACGTTTACTTAAAAACACCGACAAAACACAACTGTCAGTAGTGACATTTGACAAGCCAAGTCCACAGACTTCAGGATATGTCTTTTATGCACCAAAGACAAAGTAATAAATTAAAGAAAAGCGCTGAATAGGTGTCCATGGGTAAAGTGGTTTTCTTTACATACATATCAAAAATTGCGAAACCGGCCGGTTTCGAACCTGCGCGGCGTCTCCTGGGATCGCGCCCGACGTTCTGACCACTAGGCCACGGTTCGCTTGCTGCCAGTGACGAAATTTGTGATATGTATGTTCACTCAGTACTGAAGCTAGTTTAGTGAAGCTAGTTAGTAGGAGTAGGACAGGGATGCATCTTGTCTCCGCTTCTGTTCAACTTATAGGTACTCTGAAACTGTCATCTAAGAAGCATTGAAAGACAAGGAATGGGGAGTCGAGATAAACGGACAAATTACCCCCCGTGCCTTGAGCTTGTTCACAGCTCACCGTACCTGGTCGCCGTCCGGCACCAGCTTGTCCAGCATGGCCTGCAGCGCGAGGCGCAGCGGCGGCGGCAGGTCGCGCTCCGGCTGCGCCAGGATGTGCTTGGGGATGCGCGCGCCGCACACGAACTGCGCCACCTCGTCGCTGAAGTGGTTGCAGTTGTGCTCCAGCAGGCGGTACGCCTCCCCGCTGCACACACAAACACCCACGTAACTAGTGGTTCACCTCCAATTACGCTGTGATCTATAGAGCGCACTTTGACTTTGCTCAGACTTTAGATTGAGTAAAAACGAGATAGATTTATGTACTGTATATAAATCTGTCTCGTTTCAGGTCAGGTCAGGTCGGTGTAGTCCCGTGTAGCGGCGGTACTGACGTGTAGGTGGTGGTGGCGAGCCCCTGGATGTACTCGTTGAACACGGGGAAGGGCACGAAGGTGGCGCCGAGCCGCTCCACGCGGTGCGGCGCGCCCAGCTGCGTGCTGCCCTGACAACGGAAACCACGTTTACATCTGACATCGACGCCTCGACGGCTCGCCTCTCAGAATAACAAGGGAATGGGTGTCAGTGTAGTGTACAGATTGTGTACAACAGAATTAGCCAACCAGCTTGTATGATTATGAATACTGTAGTTTTCGCTAGACGAAAGTAAAAGATCCATGCGACGCGCGATGCAAGACCGTGGCATGGGGATGGTGGGGGATTCCCTACAAGAGACGTGTGTTCAGCAGCGGAGGCGTATCGGTTGATGATGACGGTAGCGATGATGAAACTGGAAGACAACGGGATGAATTCATATATTTTCAGGGATTTGTGAAGAACTGGACGAAAATTTTTTAGTTGTTCGTGAGACAGTTTAAAGTAGATTCTATTGGAATATTTTAAACGTGCGTATTGTTTCTCTGGAGTTGAGTACATCGAGTTAGGTAGTTAGTGAAGTTTACGATTCTCTCGATGTGGTTTTGTATTCCACACATTACACGTGCGTGTAGTTTAAACGATATTGGCAACGTCGCGGACGTTTCGCACCCATTATACTCGTATCGTTAAATTATTAAATCGCTTGGCATTTCTGTCCGCTGGAATAGTTCCGTATAAAAATAAAGGCACGCCCACGGCGAGCTCGCTACCACATCACCGCCGACGACGACGGCGGGAAACAAGATGAAGTCACCTTAACGACTCGAGAGCATTCCTGTTGGAAATGATCGTTTTAGCGAAGCGTCTCACTGCGAGTGGGTTGGACAGCGGCTGTAGGGGGGAGAGGGACGGCGCGAGGTTATTCCGGGAGGATATCGGGCGCGCGGCGAGCGCAGGAACATGCACAGATGCACATTTGTCCTCATTGTATAACTCTCACGGAGCATGGGGAAGTTACTTTATGATGATTTCGTGGTTAAACAACAAATATATCATCACAATGATCTAAACATAATAAAGAAAAAGCTGACTGACTGATCTATCAACGCACAGCTCGAACTACTCGACGGGTGACTGATAGCCGTTATGACGTAGACATCCGCTAACAAAGGATTCTTGAAGAGGTAAAATAGGCGTTTGTGTAGTCCACGCGGACGAAGTCGCGGCCATCAGCTAGCCGTGGTATATACCTACCCGCTATTTACGTATACATTTATCTGACGAATTTGTAAAAATTGAAGTGATAATTTTTATTTCATGTAGCGAAACGGAACAACAGATAGACAACTGGTAAATAAACTACAGAATTGTTGGAAAACAATTATATATTTAGATTGGTCACATTTCCGCGGTCGGCGGTGGCACGTGGCGCCCTTCCAAATTGTTGTTTACATCAGGACGCGTATTGTTTTATACAACACCAGTTGGAAAAGTTAATACCGCCTCGAACGTCTAGTAGTCAATTTTATTAAAAGCGTAAATTCACGCCTCTGTTTGACATCGTTTTCCTTTCGTGAAAAAAAAATATTTAATTAACTTTGTAACAATTTAGAAAAGACGCGTCGTGGCTTTGCTCGCTTCTGCCGCAATGTGCCTCGAGCCTAGTGGCGTGCAGCTCAGGCACCCTGCACCAGGGTTCCATCTCTCTTAGTTTACGTCTCACTTACATTTACACAATCTAAACTTTAAAACGTGAAGGTCAGAGCCGAATGGACTTTAAAGTCCTCGAATTAAAGTCAAAAATCCAGTACCACCCATTTTAATTTTGCAAAGTTTCTACTTGAAGATGTATGAACGAACTTGAGCTTTGAAACCAGGCAGTTAAGGTCCATTTAGTGAGGATACTCACCGGGGCGCAGCTGGTGACGCCGGCGCCGCCGTAGAAGTACTCCCGCTCGAACACCACCACCGCCGTGTGCCACACGCCCTCCACCTGCCGCCCTGCAACAACGCCACGCCACCCCTCTAGTCATGTCCTCCTCATCGAATCTCCACACACAACCATCACCGTACGTAATCAAAATTCCACGAACTGCTAGGATATGGAACGCCCTTCCGGTATCAGTTTCCCCTTCCACTTTTAATGTAGGTACGCTCAAGTCAAAAGTGAATAGGCATCTTCTAGGCAAGCGCGCTTCAACCCAGACCTCATCATAGCTTTTTATTAGGCATGATTATAGTCAACCGCAAGCTTTATATCACTGAGAATTTCTAAACTAGAAAAACTCAACTGTTTTGGTGAGGCGGGATCCGGGACTTGATGATCGGCAACCGACTCATTCAGCTGGTCAGTGGTAACTACACCGGCGAGACAGACAAGGAAATCTGTTTGTATATCGGCTTTGACAAAATCGAACTCATAGTCTACGTATTCTCTTTCATTACTTAATCTAAGCGTAGGTATAATGAGAGGAGCGAGAGAGAGAGAGAGAGAGACGCAGCGAAGTGCGAGCCGTGCTCTTATATTTCCATATTGTCTTGCTTGGTGTAACGCTTCGACTGCGGCGAACTAGCACTCTAGGTGATAAGGGAAAGGGGAACGTAGCTACATGTTTTGAGGCGACAGTCTGTGAAGGAATCCTGTGACACTCGCGCACACCGCAGATAGCTATTATGACGTAGGCATCCGCTAAGAAAGGATTTTTGAAAATTCAACTCCTAAGGGGGTGAAATAGGGTTTTGAAATTTTGTAGTCCACGCGGACGAAGTCGCGAGCATAAGCTAGTTTCATTACAAGTGTGGAAAGGCTGTCATTGCAAAGAGTTCCGACAAAATATGTCTACCCGAGAGGGTTGACAGTCGGAACAAGTTGCAATGACGGTTCCGCACGTGTACTGAACATTTTTAATACAGTTGCGAAAAAATGAAGCAATTTAATAAAATAATAAAAACACAATAAACTCAACTAACTTAACATTTTCTAAAAAACTATTTGCTTTTTTCTCTTCTCTCCACGCAATAAATTCGTCGTATGTAGTTGTAGATATACAGTAGCGACTTTTTGACTTTTCCGGTAAAATGTTCTCCGAAGCATTTTGTGCAATTATACTGAGTTCCGGTGGTGTTCATTCAAAAAAACTAGGGTCGAAATTAGTCATTTTGTGCAACAAACAACTAAACTCGTAGAATATAAGCAGAGTTTTTTTTTTTCTTCACCTCTTTTTTGGTAGGCAAAGGGAACTATGCCCATACAGCCAAGTAAGTCTTCAGTAGAAGTTTTTTATTGATATGAAATGAAAATGAATTCTAATGAGATGAAATGAAATGAACCTAACCTAACCTAACCAAACTCATTCAATCTGATATTGAAACAAATTAGTAGCTTCTTTTTAGATATATACGTATTTGGAAGAATCATAAAAACTTCTATGAATTTTTTTGTAAAAACTTCATGGTTGGTTTTTCTTTTCAATAGACATTATTTTGACAGTTGGGAAAGAGAACGCACGAGTTCGGGAAAGGTTTAAAAAAAGCACGAGTATGTAATAGCCCACATCCTGAACGCTATAATTACGTGCCTGCAATACGCCACTTTTTGAGCAACTGTATTAAAAATCTATTTCCTTCACTTACAATGTGCTTCACTAAAATGTGCTACCTGTGACATTTGATTCCTGCCCTGCCGCAGTGGCACTGCTGGGAGAAGCCGGGTAGCTCCTCTGAAGTGCTGTATGAGAGTAGTACGTGTGAGGCGTCCTAGACACATATAGGCATGTCTGTATGTACATGTGTTGTCTGTCGCGCCCACAGAACATATCCAATAAGTAGGTCACTTTCTTCTAAATACAACTATTTGAAAAATGTTTTCAGCAGCAGGTGACCAATTACAAAACCAATAACAATTTAAAAAACCGGCCAAGTGCGAGTCAGGCTCGCGCAATGAGTGTTCCGTACTACAGTCGTATTTTTTCGACATTTTGCACAATAATTCAAAAACTATGATGCATGCATAAAAATAAATAAAAATCTGTTTTAGAATGTACAGGTGAAGACCTTTCATATGATACCCCACTTGATATAGTTATCTCACTTCGAAAGTTGTTATTAGTTCATGACCACAATTTAATTTTTTTTGTGTGATCTAACCCTAAAATTCACGGTTTTCAGATTTTTCCCCAAATATAAGCTATAAGATCTACCTACCTGCCAAATTTCATGATTCTAGGTCAACGGGAAGTACCCTGTAGGTTTCTTGACAGACAGACGGACAGACAGACAGACAACAAAGTGATCCTATAAGGGTTCCATTTTTCTTTTTGTGGTACAGAACCCTAAAAAATTACTAGATTGTCATAAAATAATTTAATTGTCTTTACTGACTAACTTTTCTTGTTGGTACCTATTGGATATTTTCCTAAATAATGATTTACTGAATTAAACTCTGCTAACAATTCATTTCTATTGAATCACTACAAGGCTGGCTTTGTGTAGGTACTTAGAAAATATGAAATCAGATAAATTGAAATACATTCACAGTTTACAACAATGGCCAGTGAAATGTAAGCAAGATACGCATAGCTATCAGCCAATGCTATTGAGTGCCAGATCACAGGTGTACCGTGTACTTGTTCATGGCATGTATGTGTACAAATACTAAAGTGTGCTACTCATAATATAAACAAAGGAAACTTATTGCACTTAGACTGCAATGTAATCATAAGAACTAAGTTAAAGTTAAACTAGCAACTACATGGGCTGGTCGCTGGTATGTACTATGTACTATGTACTATGTACTAGGAAATAAAGTTATCAATATACAAAATAAATAAAGTATCAGTTACCAGTTACCTTGCTGCCTGAGCTTGTAATGAATTAAAGTTGAGACTCACTAGCTTTGGAAACAGTATCATCTGCTGGCAGCTATGTACCTACTCCTAGCACAACCTTTATGCTTATTTGGAGGGAAAAGGGGAATATTAGTCAGCAATTAACTTGGCTAACATTCTTTATAAAAAAACCATATGAATACCTAGTATGGAGGGTGAGAGCAGGGAGGCCAGGCCGTTGGTGAGGTCGTAGATGTAGAGGTCCACCGGCACACCCTCCTCACTGTCCATGGTGGCCGCCGCTACCTGACACAAAATACATTTTACACATACAGAAACCCTAACAACTTGTTAGGTTAGGGGTTGGACTGAAATCTTAGAGGTCTGAAGTCTAAATATACCATAACCAAGAGGGTTATACATATAAGTAGTGGGGTACATTGTGCTAGCTGTATCTTTGGAAAAATAAAATTGAAATCAATTTTCACAGTTTAGGGATGAACACAATACAGATTCTTTAGAAAAGTCATGTCTGTTTGTTTGACTACAAATACTACTCAAATTAGAAAACATACCAACTGGAAATTCAATAATGAGGCTAATTCCGGTGTACACAATCTCTCTAAACTAAACTTAAATGGCACGTCTAAATCTATTGCTATCCCTTTCATAATGTTGCTTGCGGAAAAGGATAGCACTAAATTTAGACCTGTTAATTTAGTTTAGTTAAGAGATTGTGTACAAGAGAATCAGCCCCATTGTAACACTACCAACTGTTCTAGTTGAATTTGTTCAATTTGTACTGATTACTCAACAATGTTTATAGTTGTTTATTTGAATCATATTATGTATGACACCCAATAAATACAAATACCAATTGACAAATTAATCTGTACAAATATTATTTGTCTAGTACATTGAATCATCAATTAGTATAACACTTACTTAACACCTACAAATTCACAAACCAGCACACTTGATTCTCAGACAATCACTAATTTATCATTTACTCTAGAAAGAACTTCAAAGAAACTGTCGTCACTTCTTGTGTGAACTTGTGTGTCAATATATTTTAGGCGATTCTGTTGTCATAAAGAGTAAATTGTTGGTCAAAAGTAAATATTGGAAGTGAGCAAGTGAAGGAATGCGGTACACCTGAGCCGGCGCGCGGCGCCTCGTCGGGCTCACAGTTCACACTCTATGCGCCGCCCACTGACTCTACTATACTATTTTTAAGTTACATGCCGCACGAAATTTATCTAAACCTGTCCACATCACTCTAAATTGAACATTATGGGATTTAAAGAACCATTACACCTTTATAATATTGGTGTTTATGTAAGTTTAATTGAATATGCACTCACTTTTCCAGTTTTCTTCGAGAAGAATAATTACTCAGCGTAAATTTAAAACTATTTCATTAGCAAATACTTGACGCAATAAAGGGAGACCATTGTTTGACCTGATTTCTTATCAGGTTGGTTATTACTTTAATTAAACGTAACATTAGTTTTTAATTTTAATTCTTTTTTATAATTTATAATAATATGTAAGATAACAAAACATTTTTGATTTTTCAAATCATTATTTCGACAGCACCGTTCGACAGCACAGATTTCGACCAAAGAGTATATCTTTTCTTTATGTTTTGACACAATTGACTGACGTTGACCTATTGACAGTTGACACTGACAGTGCATTGTGCCGAGATGATTGTTGGATTGTAGTTCTTCATTGCATCAACCCTTCAGCTACAAAACTATAGACCATTTAATAGTAGATTAATCTCTAAACTAAACTAAATTAACAGGTCTAAATCACTAGATTTAGACCTGTTAATTTAGTTTAGTTAGCTATCCTCTTCCGCAAGCAACATTATGAAAGGGATAGCAATAGATTTAGACGTGTCGTTTTAGTTTAGTTTAGAGATTGTGTACAATGGAATTAGCCACAATGTATCATAAGGGAGCAAAATACTATTTTTGCGGCGAGTGCGTTTTTTGAATCCAGAGCGAAGTGAGGGATTGTAGAGTAAATCCCGAGCGTAGCGAGGGATTCTTTAGTACAATCCTGAACGTAGCGAGGGATTCAAAGTACGTCGCCCGAGCCAAAAATATTTTGCGCCCGAGTGATACACTCTACTTTTCATCACCCTCTATGAGGAAATAAAAGGTACCTCAGCTTTATTGTAATATAATTATTTAAAAAAACATAGAGTAGGTAACAACTTGGGGTAACAACTAAGATCTACCTACCTACCTGCCAAATTTCATGATTCTAGGTCAACGGGAAGTACCCAGTAGGTATCTAGACAAATCCGACGGACGGACGAACGGATGGACTGACGGATGGATGGACGGACGGACGGACTGACAGACTGACAGACTGACTGACTGATTGACTGACGGACGGAGGGACGGACGGACTGACTGACAGACAACAAAGGGATCCTATAAGAGTTTTTCCTTTTGAGGTACGGTACCCCAAAAAGTGCGCGGCATAAATAATTAAATAATTGCGGCGCACTTACGAGTAAGTAAAGAGGATTAAAAACTTCTTACTGCCCGCTTCTTCTTAAAGAAAACACCACCTTTGGTCGCACTTAAAGGCGAACAAAGTTGTCCTTTTCCGTAGATAGAATAATAGGTAGATTTAAGTACTGTGTAACCGCGTATGAGATAGCGATAGCACGACGTAACGATGATTACCAGTGTTTAGTAGTCAATATTTATTGTATTAACCGATCAACTATATTTTTATTAAACGTTTTTATGTGAAAACAAGTAAATAACTCATGAGAAGTACAATTACGCCACGAATTCTCAAAGTTTGTTTCGCAACTAAAGTTGCATGCCTTGTATGTAAGTTGTATGTATTCTTGAAAAAAACCAGTTACACGATAAGGGACAAAAAATAGGTTAGCTGCGTCTCTGTTTATCACATTAGTAACTTTATTTGTGCTCTCTTTTTAGTGTGAATGAGAAAGCAAACGTTCCTGTATCTACCTTTATTACTCTATCTACGTCCTTTTCGAATAGATGGATGAAAAATATTTGTCGATTGTAATTCTTCTGTACCGACTAGAAAAATAAGCGGAATCGCGCATCTCTAGTGACAACTGACATTCTGTTGATGAAAGTTTAGAAATTATTTATACCTATACTACCTAGTAGGTAGGTATATAGTAACTAGTTGTATCTAAATATGCTTATTTCTTTCATTAATTGGATTGGCGTTAAAATAAAATTGTAAACTAGATCATATTTATAGTTAATTGATTATCGTTTTTCCTTGTTTGTCATTGTCCTTTGGTATTTCCTATTTAATAACAGTTTAAAAAGAATTAGTTTGGCCATCCAAAGGGGTAATGCTGCCAGCATCTTGGGTACAATGCCTCGCTGCGGTGGTCTCGACGAGGTTTTAGATTTAATTTAATTTATTTTAGTTTTAATTTAATGTTTTTTTTTTTTTAGATTTAAGTTTATTAATAGTTTATTTATTAAATAAAAAAAAATAAAAAAAATTACAGTTTAGAGCCCGTGAATTTATATCTATGGAGAGCCTCATTTTAGAACGAACGTTGATATAATGTCATGTCATTGTCACTTAATTGTCAATTTCTAAAATTGTCATGTCAGTGCTTAGTGCTGTGTAGTTATTTTATCACAATTTTTATAAATAAAATGTCAGGATCAAAGAAAATGGTAAATATATTAATGCGAAATCAAAGATTGATCCCCGTTTCTTCGAAAACATTTATTTAATCCGAGAATTAACAAAAGGGGAAAGTAGAAATGACAGAATTTCTTTGCCACTACCTAACAACTTTTTGAATTTCGCAGCATATCTTCAAAAGTTTTAATGGTTTCTGTTGTTTCTCGATGGAATACTGGGCTCATATCTTGGAGTAGCATGTTGGCATATCGGCGTACAGCGTTCGATGGGCGGAAGGGAAGGATGATGGTGCAGTTATTGGCACGTAGCGTAACTCGTGTGTTGTCAGACGCTGCGCGTGCAGTCGGCGGAGGGCACGGCGCGCGTCGAGGTGCTGGACACGGACGCGACGGCGCGGCTGTACGAGCGCGTGTACGAGGCGCTGAACCTCAGCACGTTCGGCTTCTGCCTGCACAAGGACCGCGCGCGCAAGGAGGAGATCACGTCGAGCAAGTCGCGCCAGCTGCGCGCCTGCGGCCTGCAGCACGGGGACATGCTCTACCTGAGCCCCGTCAACGGCGCCGTGCTGTTCGACCAACCCTCCACCAGTGCAGAGGTGATGTTCTGTTGTCATTCCTAAGTTAACGTGCGGACAGTGTGTGGACTGTGGTGGTGCACACCACTGGTAACACATTCCCAGTGGATGTCATCAGGCTATATCTAAAATATTGTGATACATGTTATAGAACTTTGTGTGGCATGAACCAGCTTATTAGTTAATAGTAATCTGCCTGATCCCTGATACTGTAGGGTAGGGAGGATTCCAATTATTAATAATAATAAAGTATGGTATGGCAGATTGTAGCTCGAACAAAACAACTGTATTTTAATGTACGACTTGTTCTATGTAATGCTCGTTGTAACGTCGGCCCGTAATTAGAGTTACACGGGACCTGTTAAACTCGATAACACTTTTTATAATTTTGAGTGTGTAATTCTGTGGGCTGTTCTTGGACAAATAAAATAAAATTAAATTAAACTGTAACTAACACCTTACTAATGCGTATCTACAATCAGCAAATAAATGATTTGTATTTGTTCTTATCAATCAGACAAACAATAAACCATTTGGAGAGCCTGTGGAGGCGGGGCCATCATCAGTGGCTCTGCCGACATCGGCCACAAAGCCCAGTGCTCCGGCTGAGGACGAGGTGGACCTGCAGCTGTACCGTCTCTCGGGGAACATACAGCGACAGAGAGATGACAAATTGTAAGTTAATCACATTGAATTTATGATTTACTCAAACCTTCCAAAGTGTTAGGTAAAAAATCAATGTGCATATAAGTACATTAAAAAAAAAACTACTTTCACACGTATCAATTTAGTCCAGCTTAGAGATTGGTGCACAACAGAATTGTCAGTGGCTGCGTACATTGTTTGTTGATAGATGCAGACACAACTCCAAAGGCTGCTGCGTGCACTGCTCCCCGCTGGAGCCCTGGGACGAAAGCTACCTCAAGGAACACAACATTAAGCACCTCTCCTTCCACTCCTACTTGAGAAAGATGACTTCGGGAAAATTCATCACTCTGGACGAACTCTCGTTTAAAATAAAACCTGGTAATTTGTGTGTTTTACTGCTTTAACTTACAAATGTATTGTTAGATGTTGTATGATCCATGTGCACATTGTTGTGATTGTTGGCGCAGGGTGTAAGGAGCACCCGCCGTGGCCGCGCGGCATCTGCTCGGCGTGCCAGCCCGGCGCCGCCACGCTGACTCGCCAGCCCTACCGCCACGTGGACAACGTGCTGCTGGAGCACGCGGCGCCCGTCGACCGCTTCCTGGCCTACTGGCGTGCCACGGGCCACCAGCGCATCGGCTTCCTCTACGGCCAGTACGAGCAGCATCCCGACGTGCCTCTAGGTGAACTCGTCACGCGTGCCGTGCGGAAAAGAATGATGATTCTTGCGACATGTTGGCACTTGGCAGTGCAATGTGACACAACATGGTTGTGTCCAGTAAACAATTTAAGCAAACTTTTTGTTGTTGATCGATTACTCAACTAGCAAAAAACAAAACTGTGGTGTCACAGATGAAAATGTTACATTTGTACTTTGTTTTATCTGTGACACCAACAACAAATAAATGCATTTTCTTTCTTTCTTTCTTTCAAAATTTAGTTTTTAGCTTTCTAGTAGCGTAAGGTTTTGCGATTATATTTTTTCATAATGTTTTAGTAATGTACGTTATATTCGCGTGCAGGTATCCGTGCCCGCGTGTCTGCAATATACGAGCCGCCGCAGGAGTGCACGCGCGACAGTGTGCGGCTGGCGGATGACGAGCACGAGGCGCTGGTAGAGGAGCTGGCGCGGCGGCTCGGCCTGCGCCGCGTGGGCTGGCTCTTCACAGACTTGCTGCCTAAAGACCGCACCGCTGCGACTGTGCAGTGTCTGCGGTGAGTTGACACACTCTCTTTACATGCCGAATCCTTCCTACTTCAATGTCTCCTTAAACCCGATTCCTAAAAGCTGACGATGCATTGGCAGACCATCATATTGGCAATTGCCGGTGGTAATCATTTTGAAGACCGTTTACTAGTTATTTATTAAAACTAATACAGACAAGCCTCAACTGCTCAACGGTTAAAGGAGTGGACTGATAACTGAAAGGTCGACGGTTCCGCCCGTTGCACTTTTGTCGTACCTACTCCTAGCACAAGCTTGACGCTTAGTTGGAGGGCAAAGGGAAATATTAGTCATTTACCATGGCCAATTTGCTTTTAAAAAATTGAGTGATTGTTTGTTTGTTTTTGCAGAGGCGTGGACACTCACTTCCTGTCGGCACAGGAGTGCATCATGGCAGGCCACTACCAGAACCAGCACCCCAACGCATGCCGCCACGCCTCCTCCGGGTACTTCGGCTCCAAGTTCTTCACCGTCTGCGTCACGGGTAACCCGCACCTGTCACCCATTCTCTCTTCATCATACTTTAGAACAGTTTAAACTATAACATAAAGCAATGAACTCCCGCTATTCTTTCAATTCCAGATTCTTTTTGTGGTCTAGATGTTCGTTCCGGGTGTACATTGTTAATGTTGTAGCCGTTTTCCAGGTGACAGCAATAATCAGATCCACCTGGAGGGCTACCAGGTGTCGGGGCAGTGCCAGGCGCTGGTGCGCGACGGCATCCTGCTGCCCACGCGTGACGCGCCCGAGCTGGGCTACATCCGCGACTGCACGCCGCAGCAGTACGTGCCCGATGTCTACTATAAGGTCAGTGCTATGGAGCTAGCAGCGGTGTACCGGCATCCGACGGCTCGGCAAGCCGCGGATCCATCGGGAGGGCTACCAGGTGTCGGGGAGATCTTCCTTCCGAAGTCCGCCTTAGGCACCTTCAAATCAAAAATGACAGGCAATTAGAAAGCAGAAATGTTTTCGATAAAATCATAACTGCAAATTGTTGACCACAGTCTGACATTACAATGAGAGGAACTCCATATTGTGCTTGAACTCATTCAAATCGCCTTCGTGATGTTGATTACCACGTCTTATGACGATGTCGAATTTGAATCGAAATTTAACATCAATTACAAATGTTACATTGTTCTTTCAGGAGAAGGACGCATACGGCAACGAGGTGGGCGTGTCGGCCAAGCGGCTGCCCGTGGCCTACCTGCTGGTGGACGTGCCGTGCGGCGTGGCGCCCGCCAGCGCGTCGTCGCTGTTCAGCGCCTCCGCGCGCTTCCCGCCCGCGCATCGCCCGCTGCAGCAGCACGTGCAGAGCCTGCACGCGCTGCACCAGCACGTGCAGCAGGTGGGTTTTTTTAGATTTTAAGTTTTTTTTGTAATATCAATAATATGTACCTACTTATTAAACAAAAATAGAGCCCGGACACACTGAAACTGAGGTGTTCTTTTTGGCGGCAATTTTAGAAAAATATTTGATTTACACTCAAGTCGCGTCTGTGAAAAAGTTTCGGAAGAAAGTCTCCAGCAAGGAGAGCGAATGTAAAACGGTTCGTTCTATCGTTTGCGCAGTCCAGCTCGTTCCTGGAGGCCGCATCCGACCTGCACGTGCTACTGTACCTGGCCACCAACGACGCGCACCCGCTGTCGCTCGAGCAGCTGCAGCCGCTCGTGGACGCCGTGCGCGCGCGCGACGCCGCCGCCGCCGATGCGTGGCGCCAGACGCCGGCCGCCGCCGCGCTGCTGCTGCGCGCGCGCGCGGCGCACGACGGCGCGTCCGCGACGCCGCGCGCGACCTCCGCCGGCGCCGATGCGCCCGGCGTGTGGACGTGTCCGCTCTGCACCTTCCACAACGCGGCGCCGCTCGACGCCTGCGAGATGTGCGCCATGCCCAGGTGACAAGATGTTTTTTATTTACGCTCTTTTCTTAAATCGAAGTAACCCGAAAAAAATTACTATTCAAAATTTCCTTGTATTCTTGCATGTAGCGTTTTCCTCGAAAAGGAGCAAAAGTCGTTTTATTATTTGAACCTTTAATAATGAAATGTGAACTATTTTGTGACGATACTATTTTATTGACTCGGGAATGTTTCCGGTTGCAGGAACGCGATGTAAATAGCGGAATTGTAGCGGATTCACTTTTGTACGGAGAGACGACGCGCACACTCGCGACGCGACGCGACTGTCGCGGGCCGGCGCCGCAGCTCGCCGCTAGTGTGCGGCTACTTCTAAGACATTCGAAATAAATGCTGCTCCATTGCAAGCCTATTCTTTTACAAGAATCACAAACAGCTAAACATAGTATTTATTGAGCTGCCTGTCCACTACAGATGTGCGACAAAGTGAGGGAAGTACTTATACAGCCTGTCTGCGTAATATCGCTGAAGACCGTGATCCCTTTCCATTATTCACACAATGGCAGGGGTTTTTTAATCGGCGGGCTGCCTTTATTGCCTTTCTATTGCTGTTCTTTTCTGAGATACTATGACAGGAAGAATACGATGTTTCTTGTAAAGGAATATAGGACCGGAGGAACTCCAACTCTTTTGCAGGTCAAAACTTTTACACTATTTTTGCAAAAATATTAGGTACATTATTATAAGCTTCTGATGGTCATGAGCTAACTATGAGCAGGTACAACAGGCGTCCGATGTGCAGGTACAACAGGCGTACGATGAGCAGGTACAACAGGCGTACGATGAGCAGGTACAATAGCTAGGCGTGAACCGCGCGCATCAACAAGTCTCTTTTGACATTTTTATGTACCAACTAGCTTATGCCCGCGACTTCGTCCACGTGGACTACACAAATTTCAAACCCCTATTTCACCCCCTTAGGGGTTGAATTTTCAAAAATCCTTTCTTAGCGGATGCCTACGTCATAATAGCTATCTGCATGCCAAATTTCAGCCTGATCCATCCAGTAGTTTGAGCTGTGCGTTGATAGATCAGTCAGTCAGTCACCTTTTCCTTTTATATATTTAGATACAAAGGTCTTGCATCCAATGATTATTCATTGATCATACATCGATCTTACTACTTAACCGGTAATCGGTATTACTTATGTTTAAATGACAAAGGGACTTTCTGTTTGAAAATAAAGTTTGACGGCTTATTTGCCGTTCAGTTCAATGTCCTCCCCTCGCGTCAGGACAAGCTCCGAGCGAGCTGGCTGGCGCAGTGGCGTGCCGCCTGTCGGCCAAGTGCCTGCCCTGGCCGCGAGCCCCGTGCACGCCACTGCGCTGCCCCGGCGTCTCTCCTGCTCAACTAAACAAGGTGTAAAATTGATTTATCTTCTGTTTGTGTATCCATTTACATATTGGGGCCGATTCTCTTGTGCACAATCTCTTAACTAAACTAAATTAACAGATCTAAATCTTTTATCCTATCTATCCTAGCTATCCTTTTCCGCAAGCAACATTATGAAAGGGATAGCAGTAGATTTAGACGTGTCATTTTAGCTTAGTTTAGAGATTGTGTACAACGGAATTAGCCACAATATATCCTTATATAGTTAATATTAATATCTGATTTCATTTCATGTAATTACAATTTTATCTTTAGGTTATGTTTTAAGTTATTAAAGAAAAGGAATTGGTACCGACCTAGTATTGTGTTTCAATCCATTCCACAAAATAGTCACACAACTGTAGTCTGTGCCCAAAAGTGTTAGTTTCAAATTAAAATTCCTTGTAAACATAATAGAGAGCTGCAAACTGGAATTTATATAAACAATCGATAAATAAGAGTGTGTTTTCTTCTAACTAGGACTAACTCCTATCTAACTAAGACTAACTCTTGTCTAACTAGGACTAACTCTTGTCTAACTAGGACTAACTCCTGTCTAACTAGGACTAACTCCTGTCTAACTAGGACTAACTCTTGTCTAACTAGGACTAACTCCTGTCTAACTAGGACTAACTCCTGTCTAACTAGGACTAACTCTTGTCTAACTAGGACTAACTCCTGTCTAACTAGGACTAACTCCTGTCTAACTAGGACTAATTCCTGTCTAACTAGGACTAACTCTTGTCTAACTAGGACTAACTCCTGTCTAACTAGGACTAACTCCTGTCTAACTAGGACTAACTCCTGTCTAACCAGGACTAACTCCTGTCTAAATCAAATATTTTACTTCTATCTCCGCTAATGAACAATGATAACCGGGCGTTAGGTCCGTTGTACATCAGAGCGGAGATGTGTGTGTGCACGCGACAGGTGCAGATGGCAATCGGGGCACGAGGCGAGGGGACCCGCACCGGGTTAGCGCGGGGGTGCGGGGCGTTCCCATCTCTGACATCTCGACCTGTCGCGTACTGGAGCAGACCAATTCCACTATATGCTGATAAGTTTGCTAAACACACTTTCGCTCTGGTGGACACCGGGCCTTACGCTGCTTTATCGGTATCATCATCATGATCAACCCATCGCCAGCTCTGTATCGAGCACGGGTCTCCTCTCAGACATGCAGGTTTCCTTCCAATGTTAAAGCAAGTGATTTAACTGTTTATAACGCATACAATTCCGAAAAGTAAGAGGTGCGTGCCCCCCAGTGGGGGTTTGGTGGGGGGTCGCACCCCGGACCCTGCACGACTGCAGCGTACAGCCGCGCATCAGATGCTCGAAGCTGGCGACAGCAGCGCTGCCTCCGCGCGGCACTTAGCAGACGCCCTAAACGGTATCGGGATGTCGAACATTGAAAACTCTGGAGGCTTTATAAAATATCATTTATTTAATATGTACAATGTTGTTTTTGCAGCAGTCGGCAGTCAGCAGTCAGCAGCGGCAGACGAGCGACCCTGCCTCGACTCACTCGGTCGCAAGGCCACACCACACGAGTACATATACACCAGAGGGGAAGCTTCACACGTGTGCGCGCAGTTCGATGGCGTGTGCGTGAGCTGCGCTTGAGTGAGTGAACCTACAGCCAGCCGCTAGTATGAAGCTTCCCCTCTGATCTATATATCTACTCGTGTGGCCACACACTAATCTGGCGGAATTGTCTGCGGCGTCTTGTCCGCGCAGATATGTCCGGCCGGCCGGCGCTCAATTTCAATTATGCTTTAAAACGATTTTGAAAGACTATCATAATATGAAAGAGCAGCCCAAAAACACGAATTTTCATAAATTCGTTGTTTTAAACGTGAAATGTTGACGTAACGGAGCGGTGACCACTCACCACTGCAACACAGTTCACGCTTGTGCACGATCGTCGTTCTCATTCGTTACTGTGTACGTAAGCTTTGTTTCTTAAATAAACAGATCAATTATTATCAATAAATTCCACCTGTGCGAAGGCCACAGGGTCAGCCAGTGGTGTGTTGCGTGCTCCGCTACATCTGTCCGTGGCCTGAAGCTGCCAATCATTTTTTTGTATTTTATTTACAATCTATTTAAAAGTACCGGCAGCACATTAAAACTGCGAAAATTCTTAAAATGCACGACTTGATTAGTTAAATAAGCACGGAGCAGCGTCGCTTCACGAGAAGCGACGCTTCGTGGGTAGCGTCGCTTCGTGGGTAGCGTCGCTTCACGAGAAGCGACGGACGACGCTTCGTGGGTAGCAGTCTCGTGGACTTTGTTCAATTCTAATTCGTTTTTTTCCAAAAAAATAAAAATTCATCACTGATATGTCAGTGCACGTGACGTGCAGTGAGTGTCACTTGCTGGGATGCTCCGCGCACACACGCAACGCGCAAGGCTCCGTACCCGAAGGGTGCCAACGGGACCCTATTACTGAGCCTACACTGTCCGTCCGTCTGTCAGTAGGCGGGCTAGGTGACTCATGAAACGTAATAGGTAGAGTTGAAATTTTCACAAAATGTATACTTCTATGTTGTGGCGGTTGCTAGATAGATAGACAGTAAACTAGATGGCGCTGTTCAATCGATAACAATACATGACGTAGTCCCGAACAAATGTACCGCCGACAGTACTTGCACTAACGGAGTTTTCTACAATCTGGACTATATAAAATTTCAAGATACAACCGTCGTCCCAGCTGGCGCTACCGAGCACAAGCAACCGCTCGGTGGGAGATCTCCCTTTGATACGGTCGAGCCTGCACAGTGCACAGTGCACAGTGCACACCGCTCTCGCACAATGTATTGCCGCTATAACAACAAATCATTTTTAAAAATTTCAAAACGGCTGCCATGACAAATTAAAAACAATAAAATCAAAATGTACGAGTACATAGTGTTATATTATCTCGTAGGATGGCACGGTTCTCTTTAGTTTACGTGCCACAGGCGGCACATAACCAGTGTAGGTACCAGCGGCTCGCCAGGCGGCACCGGCCACCGGCCCTGACGCGATACTGACGCGGCGGGTGTATGTACATGTTGGAGCCCCCGGCGTTGCGTCGGCCGCCCTATTATATTTCATTTTCACACTTTTTTTGTAAATTTTTCAATGCAGCATTCACTCACTCCTCTCGTTCACCCCCACTCCAGGCATTCGTCGATCGCTATCACATCGTTACATCTAACTAGAGCCGGGAGCTGCAGCACGCCACCCCACCGCACGCCACCCCACCGCACGCCACGCCACGTGCGCAGACTCAATTCAAATTGTAATATAACTCGTGCCAATAAAGAACTACCTGTGTACACACGGGTGCCGTATGGAAATGAGTTCCGTCTCGCACGCATCCTATAGGGTGTGAGTGAGACGGAACGACTGACGATTCTGTTTCCTTGTTGGCACGAGTGAACACAGTAAGTGGCGGGGGTGGGGGAGCGATACATTACGTCACAATAATTAGGTATATTACAAGGGCGTCGTATGTACAGGAGCGAGGCGGGGTCGCGGGGTCGCGGGGTCGGGCTACTCGGGCGCGGCGCCGCTGTTGGCGGGCTGGCGCATGGGCGGGAAGTGGCGGTGGTCGCGCAGGTCGAAGGCGCCGCGCGGCGGCGAGCCCGCCAGCGCCGTGCCCAGCTCGGCCGCGCGCTCCGACTCTACAACACACACGCGCCGCTGTCACTCTCCGCTCCACTCCGCTCCGCACGGTGCGCGGAGACCCTCCCGGATTCCAAGTTAGCTCGACAATTCCGAACAAAACTTAGATCGGATGTGCACCGTTCACGAATCCGGGGGAGTTCCGTATTTAGAACTTCGTGTGATCTTACTTTACTCCTGAGTCGGAAACTGTTACTTCGTCGGTCGGAGATCGTTACGATACAAGAGTAATCTGTCGACCGACAGTCAACACAGTAGGCTTGGTATAAGAGTTTACATCTCACTAACGTTGATACAAGTCGAGCATCGAAACGCTTCACAGTTAAAGTACAATGGTCCTTAACTGTCTCGTTATAAAGCTTAAACTCGCCCACCCGTCCGCAGCCAGCGCCCCACGCGGAAACCTCGCGAAACGCAAACCAATGACTTTCAGGTCCATAATATTTTTATTTGGAAGTTATTTTCTTTCGACTCAAATGAAATATCTGCGTTAGTGAGATGTAAAATCAATACTTATAATAAAATGTCTTATACTAAAAACGGGTATAATGAGTCAAAACTAAGAATAAATTTTCCGCCATGTTGTGACGTCATAATCATTTACATAATATAATATTTTAATTCGACTCTGTAAGATTGTGACTTAGGTAGTCGAAGTAATGTAAACATACATCATAAATTATCTGGCAAACTGTAATCTTTAATTGACAGATAAAGGACAATATGGCTTTCTTATTGTTAGTACGGACATAATTCCTATTGTCTTGTATTTGGATTTTGATACGCGCCCAATTTCCCAATCGCCAAGTAAGTAATGTTAATTTTAGAGTTAGGTAGTCGTTTAACGAAATAGCAACGTTCGTTTTTGTGTCACAATCCTGATTCCCGAGCGAGCGAAGTTACAACCCTGAGTGTAGGGACTAGGGAGGGGTTCGAAGGCACAACAACCCGAAACTAAAATAATAAACGACTTTTGCTCACTGGTTTTAGGCTGCAAATGTGCACTTTTTGGGCTAGTAAGGTAAAAAATGAACTTTACATTCTAACAGGTTCTTTGCATTGATTTTTTTTTCAACTTTTGAACATTAGGTACTTGGCGGTAGAAAAATCAGCTGTGAAAATTGACAATATCTGTAACATATTGCACACATACAAGCACACAATTCACAGCAAAAAGAAACAGTCAATAAATAAACATAAATTAGGACTCTGGTAGGACACTCTCGATCACACAAAGTTCTTATAGTTAACAGTTAACTGTGTCCATGTGATCCGTCACCGCAAACCAGCAATCATTTCGGTTAGGAGTTAGATTGTGAACATTTAACATGCAATCCAAGCAAAATGATGATGTTCACGAGACAGGCTTTGTACCGAGCGACGACGCGCGACGGTTAACTTATCGACTTGTACGAATTGTTTGTGATGCTTGTAGGGTGGAACAAAAGTAAAAAGCGATTAATGGTTTATGAATGTGAAACAATCGAAACCAGAATCCGGCAAAATAAAATGTTGGGGCACATGGAGACGTGGGAATGTGGCGCACGATGACGTCACGGGTCACACTCACCTGCGCGTGGGGCGTCGCCGCGCCGGCGCCGGCGCCGCTCAGTCGCGCGGCGCGTCCGCCGGCGCGGCTGCCGCGCGGAAACGAGGAGCGGGTTAGTATCGTCGAGCAGTAGCCGCACCGAGCGGAGGGAAACGAATACTCACTCTGCGGCGCGCGACAAGCGTGAGCCCTCGGCGCTCGCCGGCGCCAGGCCGACGAGCGTGTCGGGCGGCAGTGGGGCGGGGCGGGGAGGCGGGGGGACGGGGGACGGGGGACGGGGGCTACCTGTGAGCGTGTCCGGCTGGCGGCCGCGCAGCGCGCCCGCGTAGCTGCAGCCCGGCGCGGCTGCGGGGAACAACTGGTGAGCGCGCCGTGCAGCGCGCGCCGCGCCGCGCCGCGGTCACGCGTCTTTACGCAACATTTGCATATTTGTTTCTACTTTTGAAAAAGAGATCGTTCGATATATTATGTCGAACGTGACCGAGCGGGGCGCGGGGCGCGGGCGCGGGGGTTAGAGCGATACGACACTGATATAATACTGGTCCTAGCATATCATACTGAAAACAATACACATATATTTATAATATTCTCGTTACACTGGGTCGGGGCAAAGGGAGCAAGCAATTCAAAAAATATGCAAAAATATGATACCTACTCAAATAAATGGACAAATGATAAATACTATAGTATATACGGAGGTGGTGGGGAGGGAGGTGGTGGGGAGGGCGGTGCGGGAGGCGGGGCGGGGCTGTGGGGCGAGGCGGTCGGCGGAGGGCACGAGCCCGCGCGTCGCGCCGGCCCGGCGCTGGCACTGCGGCACACGAGCCGCGCGTCGTGCGACTCCACGCGCAACGCGCGACGGCCGACATTGTCGGTGAGCGCGGAAAACGAGACGTGGGTATTCGTTTTTGTCGGAAGCCGTGAGTGGCAAGTTTAGTACAAAATTTATAAAAGAATAGGCATAGAGAAAAACAAATATTTCATAACCTGATAAATGTAATCTTAAATTAGTAATAGTAAGATATACCCACGCTAACAATAGCCTCAATTTTATGAAATTATTTAAAAAAGGAGTCTTGCAAAGATGTAGAGGACCGACCGAAGCGGACCTACGGGTCTGCCAATAAAATTATCCGAAGGTGTTCTACGTTCCAGCGGAAAATCCGAGTAAAAACGTTATATTGTAAGAAAGTGATTCTATGAAAACGTGTGACGAAAGTTAACGTAACAGCTAACAGCAGATATATTGACATTTATCTTTTAATTTTGTCTATATAAATTAGTATTTTTTATGCCCTTTAATTTTTTTTAAGAAATCGATGCTGGTATTATTAAACTTGATTTTTTTAAAAAGAGGATGACATTTTGAAATTGTTACGTATTGGAACGAGTTTTTTCAAAATCGATGTGAGGTATCTTGTGATCATAAAAAATGAAACTTGTTAAAATTTAGAATGTGTGAAATGAGCGTTATAAATATAAACCAACAAAGTTTCACTTGTTTCGCCGGATTCGCAATATCGGTCGGTCGGTCGGCGTGTGTGTGGTGTGTGTGGTGTGTGTGGTGTGTGTGGTGTGGGGTGTGTGGGGTGTGCACGCACCTGGCGGCTCGGCGGGCGGCGCGGCGGGCGGCGCGTCGAGCAGGCGGTGCGTGCGCAGCAGCGCGCAGTCGCCGCCCTCGGCCGCGTCCAGCGCGAACACGTGCACGGCGCCCGCGTCCGTCGCCACCACCAGCCGCGGCCGCCGCGCCACGCTGCGACACACACGGTTACACTGGCACGTCACGGGCACGAGCTCCGCCAGCGGCTCCGGCACACTCACTTGGTGACGGCGGCCACGGCGCGCTTGGCGGCGCGCGGCAGACGCGCGGCGGCGAAGGCGCGGCCCTGCGCCAGCACGTCGGCCACCTGCGCCGGCAGGTAGCCCGCGCCCGCCGACACGGCCGACGACAGCCACTCCATCCAGCCCTCCGCCGCGGCCTCGCCCTCGGCCGCGCGCTCCGTCGCCGCCGCGCCGCCGCCCGCCGCGCCTGCGCGCAGACCAGCCTTTAGTTTATCTCAGTTACTAATGCTCTATAGTCAGGCATGGTCATTGTCAACGCGTAAGAAAACGTAGAGGATCACAAGATACGTCTCCAATTCTGCATTAAGTGGCTTTTTGCTTTGAAACCTTTGATGTCAATGTCGGCTTAGAATATTAAGTTACCTTATTTTAGACACATTGGTATTGATTCTGAGCACACCTAAATGTTAGCGTATCGGCATCCTCTTCTTACTAATGTAATATGAAAAAGGCAGACACAGTTTGACAGATTTAAATTTAATTTATTGCCGTCAAACCACGTGACTTTATTAGCTACCAGTCGCGAGCCTACTGTTTATATTTGTAGCCTGCACTAAAATTTAGAATCTTCAAATATAAAATTCACCAGTCTCGGCTTTTTATCTAGTGCTTTGGTCTAAAAGTGTGGTGTAAATTGTTCACTATTCGTTTTGTCTAAAAAAAAAAAAAAAAAAAAAAAAAAATTCATGTTCTGTCCCGTTTTAGTAATATTTAAAGGAAAAAGATGCAGATACTCTAAATTTAGTTTAGAGAAAGATAACGGAATCGGCGCCAATGAGGCCGATTCTCTTGTACACAATCTCTAAACTAAACTAAATTAACAGGTCTAAATCTAGTGCCATCCTTTTCCGCAAGCAACATTATGAAAGGGATAGCAATAGATTTAGACGTGCCATTTTAGTTTAGTTTAGAGATTGTGTACAAAAGAATTAGCCACTTTGAATGCTCAAATTTATTTGATAACATAGGTGTTCAAACAGAGCAGTAGGATCATTATTTACCTCACAATTTCAAGGTTAGACATAGAGACAGTTATAAATTGTGGGAGTACTTTGGAAAGCGGAACTCCTACCTACTTTTGAAATATTAAGCTCACTATTTATACAACTACAAACAATTCTCAAAGAAGAGCATTAAGGACAGATATCTGTTTTTTTTCATTCAGATACAAGTTAGCCCTTGACTGCAATCTCACCTGGTGGTAAGTAATAAATGATGATGCAGTCTAAGTTGGAAGCCGACTAACCTGAAAGGGATATGGCAATTTTAATTCAACCCATACCCTAAACAAACCCTACAAACGTTAAATCCCTTGACGGCACGGCTTTGTCAGTAGGGTGGTAACTAGCATGGTCGAAGCTTTCCACCAGACTAGACCAGAGGAAATTTAGAAATTATAGAATTCTGAATTTTCCCTGCCGGGAACCGAGCCCGGGACTTTCCACTAATAAAACTACAGTGCTCACCACTACACCAGGGAGGTTGTCATGTGAAGTTCGTAATGTGATTTGCATCAACTGCTTCATCCCGAACCACATGGTGGCTCGGTGCGACAAAACAATTTGCTGTAGAATATGTTGGAAGAAGCATCATATGCACTCACCCTCCTGCAGCCGGAACACGTGCACGGTCTCGGTGTTGGAGGTGGCGGCCAGGTAGGTGCCGCACGCGCTGAAGGCCAGGCACGCGATGGCCACGCAGCGCTTGACGCCGCGCCGGAACTCGTAGAGGCGCGTGCGCTCGGGCACGAGGAACACGCGGATGACGGTGCCGCGCTCGGACGCCGTGGCCAGGCGGCGGCCGCACGCCGACCACGCCAGCGCGGCCAGCGGGCTGTCGTGCGCCGCGATGACGCACTTGGCGTGCAGGTGCACGCAGTCGAAGATCTGCACCTCGCCCACGGCGCTGCTGCCCGGGTAGGCCACGAGGCAGAGCTCGGCGCTGGGCGACAGCGCGCACAGGCCGCGCGGGTTGGGCGGCGTGTCGCGGATGGTGTGCAGGATCTTCATGTCGCGGATGTTGTGGACGTGCAGCGACTCCTCCAGGCACACCACGAGCCGCGAGCGGTTCAGCTTCACGGCCAGGATGGTGTTGCTGTAGCTGTAGTTGCAGATCTCCGTGCCCTTCTTGTAGTGGCACACGATCAGCTTCCTGCCGATAGCACTGAACTTGTTTACGACAACAGGTGATACAAAAGCGGCAGCAGTGAGGAGAAAATTATTATTACTAACTTACGCTCGCGACTTCGTCCGCGTGGACTACACAAATTTCGAACCCCTATTTTACACCCTTAGGGGTTTAATTTTCAAAAATCCTTTCTTAGCGGATGTTTATGTCTATCTGCATTCCAAATTCCAGCCTCATCCGTCCAGTAGTTTGAGCAGTGCGTTGCAATAGATCAGCCAGTCAGTCAGTCAGTCGGCTTTCCGTTTTATATATTTAGATGTGGGAACACGCACGCGATGTCGCAAGTCGCCACCTGCCCGTGTGTTTGCTCCACTAAGGCTAGATAAACAGAGCATGACGTGCAAAATAATCATTTTTAATTACTATAAAATATTTCTTCCCTATAATAATATTTTTTTTCTTTTCTGTAATGGAACTTTTGTAACTTACTTATTTTTTGTTGTACATTCAATTCGCTGAGAATTCATCGAGCTCAAATCAAAATGACTATTATTATCTTTATATTCAATCGTGAAACTTCTAGTACCTAAGTAATAAATGGTAGGTGATAACTTCAATATTTGCGAATCATTATTATTAATTTATACATTATTAATTGTTATCCTATATTATTTACTCTCACGCCCGTGTACAAGAGAAATATATATAAAAGCCAAAAAGAAAAAACATTTACATACATAAAAATAGATAAATTTACCTACACGTTACATAAATACATATTGGTACCGGGCGGAGGATTGCAACTTGGCTGGGGAGACCAGACGGCCGGGGGTGCCCGCCACCAGCGACCTGCATGAGCCCTCACCTGGGAGCCGAGACGGTGACGATGGCCACCAGGGAACTGCTAAAGAGCCGGTCCACCAGGCAGGTGTCCTGGCCCGACTGGCTGGCGTAGATCTCCTCGATGCCATCGTCGGGCGTGAGCGCGAACAGGTGGTAGCCGCTGCTGCTGCCCGCCACCAGCGACCTGCATGAGCCCTCACCTGGGAGCCGAGACGGTGACGATGGCCACCAGGGAACTGCTAAAGAGCCGGTCCACCAGGCAGGTGTCCTGGCCCGACTGGCTGGCGTAGATCTCCTCGATGCCATCGTCGGGCGTGAGCGCGAACAGGTGGTAGCCGCTGCTGCTGCCCGCCACCAGCGACCTGCATGAGCCCTCACCTGGGAGCCGAGACGGTGACGATGGCCACCAGGGAACTGCTAAAGAGCCGGTCCACCAGGCAGGTGTCCTGGCCCGACTGGCTGGCGTAGATCTCCTCGATGCCATCGTCGGGCGTGAGCGCGAACAGGTGGTAGCCGCTGCTGCTGCCCGCCACCAGCGACCTGCATGAGCCCTCACCTGGGAGCCGAGACGGTGACGATGGCCACAG